>NW_026575101.1:0-192657 GCF_905146905.1 Nyctereutes procyonoides
CTTTTTTGAGAAGCATCTTGCTTCTAATTTTTTTTAAAATTATTTATGATAGTAACTCAGAGAGAGAGAGAGAGAGAGAGGCAGAGACACAAGCAGGCTCCATGCACCGGGAGCCCGACGTGGGATTCGATCCCAGGTCTCCAGGATCGCGCCCTGGGCCAAAGGCAGACGCAAAACCGCTGCACCACCCAGGGATCCCCTAGCATCTTGCTTCTAAATAGCAATGGGTTCTCTGTTGCCTTAAGTCTGCAGGTAGAGATGCTGATGGTGAGAGTGATGTCGGTGTGTAGGGTGACCAGAGCTTTTAGATTAAGATTCATCTCCTGAAGATGTGTGTGTTTCTTCTAATTTTGGAAGATCTATCTTTTCTTGCTTTGAAGCAAAAGGATAAGGAGAGAAACAATTTGATGATTCACATTAAAAAGAGATAGGAACAGTGTGCGCGATATTTTGGAAGGAAGGGACAGAAGGATAAATACACTTTTAACACTTTACCAAGGTCATAATTGTGCTAACTTTAAGTTGAACTGGGAGAGGGCATTTGTTCATAGAATATGTTTAAAAAGTGTTCAGTTGTTATCAGGATTGAATATCCATTTTTCTCTGTTAATCTTGGAAGGGAAACCAAAACAATTATATTTGATCAAGGATAGAGTGAGAATTGTGCTGCTATTACTGTCATTGAAAGAAACGTGTGAACTAGAGTCTGTGATTATATTGGAGTCTCGAGCAGCTTCCCATTGATACATATTGGGACCACAACATGGTGTTAGCTCATCTTAAGATACAAATCTTCTCTCCTGCCTGATTTCCTTGCTTCTCTTTGCAATAAAAGTCCTCAAAATGGTAATCTGCAGTTTTGGTCCCTGATTCCTCTCTTTATATCTCCCTACACTCAATCTTCTCAGGCTCTTGCTGCTCTACATTCCACCAAAATTTTTCTCATTAAGGTCAACAAATAGCTCAGGTTGCTCAGTCTACTCCTCTCTCTCATCTTACTTGACCTATTAGGAGCCTATTACTAAGAGTGGACCTATTTTCCACAGTCAAGAATTCCTCTGTCCAAAAACTCTCCACTTAGCTCCCAGGATACCACAGTCTTCTGATTTCTTTCTGCATGACTACTGCGTCTTCTCTCTCTCTTCTTTTTCTGATTTGTCTTATTTATCCTGACCCTGTAATGCTACTTTGGCTCAGACCTCAGACCTTGGATCTTTTCTCCTTTCTCTCCTTACTGTGTTGGTGATCTCATCTGCCTCATGACTTAAATTTCATCTACATGTTTACACTTGCCAGATTTATATCTTTTGAGACCCAGACCTCTCTCCTCATGCTAGAATCATATATCCAGCTGACTATTCTATAGCCCCATTTAGATGTCTAATAGATATTTCAAAATTAATATGTCCACAAAGGGATTTCTACTCCTGTCCTCCCCTAAATTTATTTCACTCACGGTCTCCCTCATTATGAGTTAATGATGACACCCACTTTCTAATTGTTGAGCTCTGACAGCTTATACCAATCTATTAGAATATACATTGGCTCCACCTTCAGAATAAATCCAGAATTTTGCATCTGCTTACAATCTTTGATGGTCCAGTCTACCATCATCCCTTATCAGTATTGTTGTAACAGTTTCCTAACTAGTCTGTCGTGTTCCATACCTACCCCATCAGTGTTTTCTCAAATGACAGTCTGAATAATCTTGCCAGATGTCGCCCACACCATACCTCTCTTCAAATCACATTCCACCAGTAGACTTCTATTTTCTTCAGAATCAACCCAAAAGGTCTTACAGTATATTATGTATTAGTTAGCTTGGTTAGTCACAGCAAGCTACCATAGACTGAGTGGCTTAAACAACAGACATTTATTTCTGACAGTTCTGGAGTCTAGGAAGTATAAGACTATGGTACCAACAGATTCAATAATTTTTTCTTTTTTTAAGATTTCATTTATTTATTTGAGTGAGAGAGAAGAGGAGGTACAGAGAGAGAGTGATGAGCAAACTACATACTGAGCTTGGGGCCTGACATGGGGCTTGATCTCATGATCCTGTTATCATGACCTGAGCCAAAACCAAGAGATCCTTAACCAGCAGAGTCACCCTGGTGTCCCCAACAGATTTGATTCTTAATGAGGGCCCTCTTCCTGGCTTGCCGAAAGCTATCTTCTTACAATAGTCTCACATGGTAGAGAGGAGAAGCTCTGGTATCTTCCTTTTCTTAGAGAGGCACTAATTCCATCATGGGAGCTCCACCTTCATGGCCTCATCTGAACCTAGTCACCTACTAAAGCCTCCACCTTTAAATACCATTACATTGGGAGTTAGGGCTTCAACACTGGGGAGAGGGGGACACAGACATTTAGCCTATAAGAGCTTATATAAATCTACTGGCTGCTCCCACCCCTTCTCAGAGTTCTCAGGCATCCCTGCAAATACTCTGGTCTAACCATGACAGCCTTCTTACTTTTCCTTGGACCTACCGGGTACTATCCCACATCTTGGATTTTGAACTGACTTTTTCCAGAAATGCTCTTTCCCCAGATACATGTATGGATCTATCCATATTCCCTTTTGAGCCTTTGCTCCATTGTCACTGGTTTAATGCAGCTTGCTCTGAGTGAGTTTTTTAAAATTTGTGACCCCTTTCTCAGCACTCAACATGATTTTTACTTTTGCTCATTTTTCCCCATGGCACTTTTTACCTTTTAATATAATGTATATGTGATGGAGACAGTGGTTTGTGCTCATTCAATATACTTCCTAGCTATACCTCTTATGCCTCTTGCATTTTGGTGGGGCATATGACTTTTTGCTTATGGAATATGTGTGGAAGTAATGTGTATCACCTCTGGGCCAGGGTGGTTCAGAGCAAGTATTTCTTTCTCATGTTTTTACTTTCTTCATCTCTTGCCTGGATGCAGATGGTTAAGAGAAATTGCTAGAAGGAGAATCCTAACTTTGTGAATCATAGCAAGGATTCCACAGAACACCCAATTGGAACATGGTATGAGGTGGAAAAAATTGTTATTGGATCTCAAAGTTATGTCTAGCCTCCATTCTAATTGGTTAATGCCCATGCTATTTTAGAACAATTTGAATACCACTCTGGGAACATAAATGGATCAGTGCATTTACTTGAAGCTGAGTGGGGTAAGTAATAGCGATTAATGGAGGTAAATATCAACAATTAATATGGATACCACAGGCATCATAAAAAATCTCAACAGTTCCTTAGATAAATTAAATAACAATCACACACATTCAAGATCATTGAGTATTGACCATAATCTGGGCTAGTTTGTGTGAAAGTATCTTAACTTGCAAATTTGAGGAAATTCAAAGTCATTTCCATTCTTTTAATATTGTGGATGTTCATTAGCAAGCATTTTATTTTAGCATTTATTCCTGACAGTGTAAGTCCAAACAAATCCTGAATTAATACATGTATTGTTTCCTACCCATGGCAGTTTGTATATCCATGATGTATACTAACATCTGAACTGCGTCCTGCAACTTATCAGAACAGAGGCTGAGTTGGGAGTAGATGTGTCAAATAGGATAAGGTAGGGGCAGAAAAGAAGTCTCTGCAGTCCTGAACAGGTGAAGTAGTAGACCTAATAAAAAAGACCTGAAGCTGAGTTTTAGACGAAACAAAAATCTTAGCTAGTGAGGTGGACAGGTCAGGAGAAAAGATTTTGGAAGGGAGTCAAGACCCTATTTTACATGTCTGAGCCAAAGGTAAGGAACCAATTATTGTTTTTGGAATTCAAGAAACCAAATAGATGTTCAGGTAAAAAGAACAAAGTCTAGGTGCTACTATGAACATCCATACATAGGTTGACGTGACAATAAATATTGGGGCTCTGAGTTTATGGTACAGAATTGGTTCCTGCATCTGAGATAAGACTGAACTTATAATTGAAAATTTAATGTTCCAAAAGCTAAAAGTTTGAGAGATGCCATGCAGAGAGAGAGCAGATATTTTCATCATTGCTACCCAATAAGTACCCCCACAATGCTTTGTTAGTAAAATAAAGGATTGAATAGGCAGAAAGGTTTAATTTAGATATTTAAAAGATGTTAACTGAAACTATCTTAAATTGTCCAATGTGTTAAAATATATTTGGTTGTATCTTGGTAATAATATGAATATGAATTTTATTTTCATGATTTCAATCTTTTTTTAATTTTTATTTATTTAGGATAGTCACACACACACACACACACACACAGAGAGAGAGAGAGAGAGAGAGAGAAAGAGAGAGGCAGAGACACAGGCAGAGGGAGAAGCAGGCTCCATGCACCGGGAGCCCGAAGTGGCATTCGATCCCGGGTCTCCAGGATCATGCCCTGGGCCAAAGGCAGGGGCCAAACCTCTGCGCCACCCAGGGATCCCCATGATTTCAATCTTAAGCTTATGCCGGGCAATTTTTAGATATTAAATGTATATATAAGACGTTGTGTGATATGGAGTAAGTACAGTTGATCCTTGAACAAAGCAGGGTTTAGGGGCGTTGCCTCTCCCTTCCCAGTGTAGTTGAAAATCCATGTATAAATTTTGACTCCCCCAACATTTAACTGCTAATAGGCAGAACCAGGAGAGATCACTTCTTAGTGCCATGTGCAATTGACTGGAGAGATGAACTGCTCAGGCGGAGATGATTAGTGTCACACGGCTTTTTAAGCAGATCCTTGCAACACTTGAGCTCTCTGCAATAGCAACAGGAAGTAGCTCTGAAATTATTACAGTAGTACAGCATGTACTGTAGTTAATTTTATGCAGTTTGATTTCATTCATCATTCATATTTGTTTACATTTCTCCTGACCTATGAATGGCACCAAGTATGGTCTGTAAATGATTGTGTGCATGACTTTTGATAAATTTTAAGTTTTTATAATACATTTGTCTATATTTTATGATGTAAATGATAGAGTATTATCTACCTGTACTTTATGCATTCATGACACACCTAACTTTATCTTAATTTTTTCAGTATTTCTAGGCTACATGGTTTGTCCATGAATTTAATCATTCTTAAAAATCTTCCAATATATTTATTGAAAAAAATCCTCATATAGGTGTATCCATGAAGTTCATATCTATGTTGTTCAAAGACCCATGTGCATCATTTGCAATTAAAGCCATTTAATCAATAGTAAGTTAAAAATAATTAAACTAAAAAATAAGGATAACATGAGATTAAGAGACATGGTATGAATTAGCCATTTGTATATAGAACTGCCAACACTTAGTGTGTATGGAAGTGATCATGGATGTCAATATTTTCAAATTAAATTTCATCAAAATGCAGAAAACTGGGTTTTAATGTGCAGTGTCATATACTTGATTTCCTAGGTCAGGAAATTAGGGTTTATTTCTCAGTGAACAAATAGGAAAAGCCAGGATTATATATGTGCTCACTTTTTGTTGAAATAAACTTTTGTTTCATGAAAGACGTATGGCCCATAGCCTGTTTGGGTGGGATTTAGTGCCCAGCTGTATGGCTCTTGATAATAAAAGAGTGATAATAAAAAAGTGATAATAAAAATTATATTCACCCGCCTTTGCTTCGTTGAATCCAGTTATGTTTTCCTAAAGGTGATGTGGAAGGTCGTGTTAACTCTTAGTCCACTCCCTGAAGATGTGGCTGGTATTACTGCCTTATTGTCAAATTTCTCTGTATTGTCTCCAAATTCCCTCTCTTGGTCCACAGGCAAACATGAGAGTTTTGATAAATTGCTTAGAGATTGTGTGTCTGTTGTTGTTGTTTTAGAGAGGAAAGGAGAGAGAGGAGGGAGGGCCAATGGAGAAGGGGAGGGGAGAGAGAGAGAGAGAGAGAGAGAGAGAGAGAGAGAGAGAGAGAAGCAGATTCCTTGCTTAGACTGATGCGGGGCTCTGTCTCACAACCCTGAGATCATGACCTGAGCCAAAATCAAGACTTGGTTGCTTAGTTGACTGAGTCACTCGGGCACTCCAAAGATTGTGTGTTTTTGATCTTATTGTTACAGTGACTCAAATATCTTAAACCACTTTCTAGCCACCATTGTAGTCAAGGCTTTGTTTGGTCAACTCTCTGTGGCAGGATAATCTTTTGAGGTTTTTATTTATTTATTTTTTATTTTTTTAAAGATTTTATTTATTCAGTCATGATAGACATAGACATAGAGAGAGAGAGAGAGAGAGAGAGAGAGAGAGAGGCAGAGACACAGGCAGAGGGAGAAGTGGGCTTCCTGTCGGGAGCCTGACACAGGACTCGATCCCGGGACTCCAGGATAGTACCCTGGACCAAAGGCAGGAGGAAAATCACTGAGCCACCCAGGGATCCCCTATTTTGAGGTTTTTAAAATCTATTTCTCCTCTTTGTATTTCCCCTTTTTTCTTTATGTAATTAAAAGATTAGATGCTACCATTGTTCGGAGAAGGTTTATGGAACAGCATAAATGTAAAAATAGTAGCTAAAATTTATTAAATATCTTCTGAATGGTAAGGACTTTGCTACTTTTTAAATGGGAACTACTTTAATTCTCATAGCACCTTATAAAACGGGTACCATTATTATTACCAATGTTGGCATGAGAACAGAGAGCTGCAGTGACTATACCACAATCATATCATGCAAAACAGAAATGGCCAGGGTACTGTCCTTTCCCATGAGAATTTCCAAAGCTGAAGTCATCTGAGGAGACTAAGACTTTCCTGGAAATGGAGGAGAGATGGAGTATCTGTAAGAGAAAAGTAACAGGAGAGAGGAAGATTTTCCTACGATTAAAGTGAGATTCCCCAGGCTGAAAGAAGAGGTTTGTGGATCTCATAAGCCTGAGAACATTTCTAATTCCTGACCCAGGATTAAACATCTAAAGGCAGGTCATTGAACTATATATATAGCCTATTGGGCCATGCCCAGTTGACTGCCTATTTTTTGTTTGTGTGTTCATAGATTTTATTTTTTAGAGCAGTTTTAGGTTTATAGAAATACTGAACTTAAGGTATAGATTTTTTATATGTCCTCTGCCCCCACACATACATAGTCTCTCCATTATCAACATGCCCATCAATTGCTATAATTGATTAACCTGTATTGACATCATCATCACCTAGAGTCCATAGTTTACACTAAGGATCACTCTTGGTGTTATAACCTATGGGTTTTGTCAAGTGCATGATGATATACATTTACTATTCTGGTATCATATAGATTATTTTCAGTGCCCCCAAGTCCTCTGTATTTAGCCTATTCATCCCTCTATCTCCCTCTGCCTGGCAACCACTGGTTTTGTTACTGTCCCTATTGTTTTGCCTCTTCAAGAATGTTTTACAGATGAAATCATATGCTAGGTGGTGTTTTTCAGAGGCCTCTTTTGCATTGTAATATGCATTTAGGTTTCTCCATGTCTTTTCATGACTCAACTGTTCATTTCTTTTTAGCACTGAATAATACTCTATTGTCTGCTTGGACCACAGTTTGTTTATACATTCACTACTGAGGGGCATCCTATAACTTTCATGTTTTCACAGTTAGGAATAATGCTGCTATACACATCTGTATGCAGATTTTTGTATAGATACAAGTTTTCAGCTCCTTTGAGTAAATACCAAGGACCACGATTGCTGGATTTGTATGGTAAGAGTATGGTTAGTTTTGTAAGAACCTGCCAAACTGTCTTCCAAACTGGCTGTCCCGTGTTGCATTTCCACCAGCAATGAATAAGAGTTCCTGTTGCTCTACATCATAATCAGCGTTTGGTGATGTCAGTATTTTGGATATTGGGCATTCTAATGGGCTGCCTGTTTTTTGTAAACATATATTTTTGGAGCACAACCATGCCCAGTTTTTTATATAGTGTCTATGGCTGGTTTTGCAGTAAAGTGGCAGAGTAGGGTAATTGTGACAGAGACCTGTGACCTAGACTAAAATATTTACTGTCTTCTATAAAGTATTTGTTGACCTGTGTACCACAGAACTGCTGTTACCATATCTGTTCTAGGGATGGCTGTTTTATATCCGGCTGATATTCAGAAAATATTTCCCTGTTTTCTATGACCCTGATAAAACTCTTACAGTATCTTAGTTGTTGTGGATTACACAAATTCTTGAACAGACTCCTGAGGCTTAATATTGTTTTTAAAAATCATGCCTTATGGGATGAATCCCTGCTTGCAGGGTTTCACCTGTCCTTCAGTCAGTTAAGCATACGACCCTTGATTTTGGCTCTCTGGTCATGATCTCAGGGTCATGAGATGGAGCCCTGTGTTCTTGGGTCCCATTCTCAGTGGGGAGTCTGCTGGAGATTCTCTCTCTCTCTCTCTCTCTCTCTCTCTCTCTCTCTCTCTCTCTCTCTCTCTCCCTCTCTCTGTGTGTGTCTGCTCTTTCTCTCTCTCCAAAAAATCTTTTTAAAAAAATCATGTTTTTGTCACGATCTGGGTGGCTAAGAGGTTGGAGCCCTGCCTGCCTTTGGCATTCTCAGTGGCGATCCTGGAGTCCCAGGATTCAGGTCTCTCTCGTTGGGCTCCCAGCATGGAGCCTGCTTCTCCCTCCTCCTGTGTCTCTGCTCTCTCTCTCTCTCCAATCTCTCTCTATTAAATAATCAAATTTTAAATAAATCTCTGGGTGGCTCAAATAAATAAATAAATAAATAAATAAATAAAAAAAAATAAAAAAGCATGGAGCCTGCTTCTCCTTCCTCCTGTTCTCTGCCTCCTCTCTCTCTCTCTCTTTCTAAAATAAATAATCTTAAAAAATAAAAACTCATGTTTTTTAAAAAATTTTTTAATCATCTTTTCTCTTAGAAGTCATTTTTTAATCAGATTAAAGTTATAGTTGGTCCTTTTCTCTTCCTTTAATGACATACATGAACTCAATTAAGGTTTATTTTTAATATATATGTTGGAAGTATAATATTTTCTTTTTGCATTTTCTTTGGCTCTCCTCTCTTTTTCTAACAAGCAGTTATGTCTTTCCCCCCACCTCCCTCAAACCCAGTTTCAGTGAGTCACCCTCCTATGTAGCGATTTAAAATAGTGCCAAGGAAAGATGCTTGTCCCTGTTGAATCTGTCAAGCTGTTAACTAGTTTCTTCTCAGGTGTCTGCTGAAGATGAAGCAGGTTTTCAACAAATGTGTTTCAGGGACCCTCTGGCTAGTTTTTCATCATTATTTTCAGCTGCAACAGGGTTCTGACTAAGAGAATCCTTTGTACTCTATTATTGTACCAAATTGCCATCTTCACACATGTAGTAACTTCACATTTATGTGGCATAGGCAAAGGGCCTACAGGATAATTTATGATCTAAATGCAGCTTGTAATAGCAGACTTGCTGCTGGTGCTTAGAAATTAATTCCAGAAATCACTGCCTGTAGCATAATGATTTACCATTGTTTTTGAACCATGTTATGGAACCTACAAGTATTAATTAAGAATTATGGCATACGGCCAAATAGAATGTGGTGAAGTTTTATGTTATAGCAAAACAAACTGTTATCAAAGTATTTTGAAAATAATAAACATTTTCATGTTTCCAGATCAAGTTGTGAAAGATACTGTTTAATGTACCCTGAGGGCTCGAATCATGCCAACACCACATTTAGTCTATAATTTGTATAGTCTAATAGATGAATATGTCCCCTTTTATGAATTTTTAAAGCTTCATAAGAATAATTCACCAAGTTAGAAGCAATTGAATGGATTTAAAATTGAAGTGAGACTTAAAGAGAAGGATTTTATAAATCAGGTCAACAGTGGTGATTTTTAAAAGTTGGACTGAGAAAAAAAAAAATGGTAAACAGTTGAAAGTAGACCAGGGTGAAGAAGTGAAGATTCATGGGATGTTTAAAAAATATGTATATTTCAGAGAGAGAGCATCCCTGAAGGCTTAGCTCAAAATAACTTTCTCCCCAAGCAGCTACCAGAAAATCCCTGCTGGAAGCGATGATGCTAATGAGAATGGTCATTAACATCTTACAGCATTTTACAGCACTCTAGTCTATAACGTCTTTTCTCAAAATGAAGCTTACTTGATCTTCTGTCTAGAAGGTATCTTTATTTCCCAAATTCCTTTATTTATAATTGCCTGTTGGTGCTGTATTCTTCTATCAATCCTTCTTTTTCAGGGATGTATGTCCAAGATTTTAATTCAGGAAATAGGTCTGGGATTAATCCCCATCTCCTTTTCTAATCTTCCTGATTCCCTGATTCTAACAAGTACCACCATGATCAACATGTATGAAACATTTTGTATGCTGTTTTGCCTATATTTATGTTCAAGTTACATTTCCCCAACTGAGGCATCAGTTATTAAATGAATTATGAGGCTAATCAAAACAAAACATATCCATAGTAGAACCTAGAAAAGAAATTAAACCTCCATTAAGGTTCTGTAAAAAGCTCCCATTTGTCCAGAGTTTAATTCAGTTTAGTTAATTCGACAACTCTTAAGAGTGTTATGTGTTAAGTGTTGCAGAGACTTCCAAAGTAAAACATGGCCCTTTCCTCAAAGAAGAGGCAATGTGAGAGGTGAGATAAAACAAAGGATATTTTTCACAAAAGGAAATTCTCAGGTTGACTGAGAATTATTACAGTTACCCTAAAGAGACTATCGATGGCCAAAGAAATAAGAAAGCAGTATAAGAGACTTGATGCCCAAAGCCAACTCTATGATTTACAATATTATTTTCATGCCTATGAAAGAAGTAGGATTTCTCTCTCTTCTCATATGTTAGGAGCCAGGACAATCTATCTTTTGTGGGAGAGGACCAGACATACTAAATAGGAGGAAATAAAATGGCATCCAGGGAAAAGTACAGATCACAGATGAAGGCAAATGTAAGTGACCAGTTCATGATAGAAAATGGAAGAAATTTGGGATTAATTCTATATGACAGAATTATATATGCCTTGCCTAGTTTTATGTGTGCTCCCAGGAGATGTTCACGAACAGTATTCTAGGTGCATATAAAGGGACTGTGACAGGTGGATAACTTGAAAATAGCTACAAAAATATTGGGGGATATTATGGTTATTTGAATACTTAATAAATAGTTTTTTTTTCTATGTAGAGAAAGGAATTCCTCAAGTGAAAACTGTGCTTCCCTGTCAAAAATTTCTCCCATTTTTTTCTTCTAGTAATTAATTCAGGAAGGGTATATACTGCACAGCTATGCATCACGCTTGATCTCTAAGCACTACACGATGATACTGTCTACTTTACCATCAAACAAAAGCTCGTCATGCAGGATTTTTTTTTCCTAGTGAAGAAATCTCTGTCAGCTTTGCTAAAACATAGATTTACTGTCTGGCATTGTTCTTTCAGGCTTTCACTTTATGAGGCTACATATGTTCTCGATCCTCACAGGAGCCCCCATTGCTGTTATCTGTTATCTTTCTGGATAAGTGGCTTCCTTTCTTTCACTGATGGCCTGAGGTGCATTGGGTTAAAGATAGTACTAAATTAGCCTTGTATTCTTTTGAGGCAAATACAGTTTATAAAGAAAGGTGGAAACCTACCTTGATGCAGAATGTCCAGGCATTATGGCATTATGCTTTTGAAAGTGCTTAGCCTTTCCACTGTGGGTAATGGAGGTCGGGATTCATCCTTTCAGTTAATAATTAGTGGATATTTGTTATAGACCAGGTAATATTTTAGGTGTCAGCTGTACAGCGGTGAACAAGCCAGGCCAGGATTGTAAGCTCAACAAATCATTAAATGAGCAAGTACATGAGCAAGATAAGATTATATTATTAAAAAAAAAAAAAAAACAAATTGATGGGCTAAAAATAATGTAGGTCAGAGTCAGGTGGTAATTTAGGTGAACTGATCAGGGAAAGCCTCTCTGATGACAGGACATTTAAGAACTGAATGACAGAGACAGTGACATATGAGAGTCTGGGGCTCTGGAATGTTCAGTGCAGGAAACCGAACTAGCACAGCGGCTGGATAGAAGGAACAAGGCTTATGTGTGAAGAAGCTTGTTGGGCATTTCCTAATGTTGATTCAGTAGAGATGTCCCAATAAGCCATCTTCAACACAGGTTCCTGTTAACAAGTCTTATTATTTGACAGTCTTACTGACCTCCCTCTAAAAGATGACCTTTAACTCTGAAAATAAAGACAATTTTCTCTTTCTTTTCAAAGCCAAATAAGTAGTTAATATTGTTCTTATGTTTATTCTATTTTTATTTGCTAGGAGGAAAAAAATCAGTAACAAGTGAGGGTGCTGCTTAGGAAATCTTCTAAAGCTCTAATCTGCATAATAGTCCAGAGAAGGAATAAAGACCATTGCTAATTTGGCACTTTTTAGGAGTTTTCCTGAAAATAGGGAATCCTAATGGTAGTAGTTGTATTTATAACTTTTCTTTTGCACTGTTTGGCAGTTAGGTGAGGAACAGGAACAAACACAAACCTGCCATATTCTTACCCTTACCCTTGCAGTTTGGTAGTATTAACATTTCTTTATGAATAAACAGAATAATCTTTTGATCTTTTGCTTGTTCAGGTGGGGCTTCTTTTCCTCCCTGGTTGGTTCAAAGTGAGTGAGATTTATCCTGATATGATAAACCTACATTTTCCTTTTATATTTGTAGACTTTGATAAACCTTACTTTTTTTTACCGCTTTTCAGCAAGTTTTGGAAGATTTCAGGCCACTAGTATCACTTAAAGTTAACTAACGATTGTTATATGGAAGCATTAAAGATTAGATGCCTTTGTTATTATTTGTCATCCAACCTACTATTGTAGTGGAACAAGATAGTAGCATTTGGGGAAAATGGAACCACTGGCGTTTTGACACATTTCCTGTACAAGGGCTCGTAGTTCAGAATGAATTTCATTTCTAATAACTGCTTTTGCATATTTATAGGTTGGTTGGGCTTCCCATTCACAACCCAGAGAATAATAACTCCTCTGGTGGGGGTGGGGGTAGCTGCAGTTTTGAAACTTTGTGGCACAATTCATCCATGTTTTTTATTTTTTTTTTAATAAATTAATTTTTATTGGTGTTCAATTTACCAACATACAGAATAACACCCAGTGCTCATCCCGTCAAGTGTCCCCCTCCAGTGCCCGTCACCCATTCACCCCCACCCCCCGCCCCTCCTCCCCTTCCACCACCCCTAGTTCATTTCCCAGAGTTAGAAGTCTTTATGTTCTGTCTCCCTTTCTGATATTTCCCACACATTTCTTCTCCCTTCCCTTATATTCCCTTTCACTATTATTCATATTCCCCAAATGAATGAGAACATACACTGTTTGTCCTTCTCCGATTGACTTACTTCACTCAGCATAATACCCTCCAGTTCCATCCACGTTGAAGCAAATGGTGGGTATTTGTCGTTTCTAATGGCTGGCTGAGTAATATTCCATTGTATACATAAACCACATCTTCTTTATCCATTCATCTTTCGATGGGACACCGAGGCTCCTTCCACAGTTTGGCTATTGTGGACATGGCTGCTAGAAACATCGGGGTGCAGGTGTCCCGGCGTTTCATTGCATCTGAATCTTTGGGGTAAATCCCTAACAGTGCAATTGCTGGGTCGTAGGGCAGGTCTATTTTTAACTCTTTGAGGAACCTCCACACAGTTTTCCAGAGTGGCTGCACCAGTTCACATTCCCACCAACAGTGTAAGAGGGTTCCCTTTTCTCCACATCCTCTCCAACATTTGTTGTTTCCTGCCTTGTTAATTTTCCCCATTCTCACTGGTGTGAGGTGGTATCTCATTGTGGTTTTGATTTGTATTTCCCTGATGGCAAGTGATGCAGAGCATTTTCTCATGTGCATGTTGGCCATGTCTATGTCTTCCTCTGTGAGATTTCTCTTCATGTCTTTTGCCCATTTCATGATTGGATTGTTTGTTTCTTTGGTGTTGAGTTTAATAAGTTCTTTATAGATCTTGGAAACTAGCCCTTTATCTGATATGTCATTTGCAAATATCTTCTCCCATTCTGTAGGTTGTCTTTTAGTTTTGTTGACTGTATCCTTTTGCTGTGCAAAAGCTTCTTATCTTGATGAAGTCCCAATAGTTCATTTTTGCTTTTGTTTCTTTTGCCTTCGTGGATGTATCTTGCAAGAAGTTACTGTGGCCAAGTTCAAAAAGGGTGTTGCCTGTGTTCTCCTCTAGGATTTTGATGGAATCTTGTCTCACATTTAGATCTTTCATCCATTTTGAGTTTATCTTTGTGTATGGTGCAAGAGAGTGGTCTAGTTTCATTCTTCTGCATGTGGATGTCCAATTTTCCCAGCACCATTTATTGAAGAGACTGTCTTTCTTCCAGTGGATAGTCTTTCCTCCTTTGTCGAATATTAGTTGACCATAAAGTTGAGGGTCCACTTCTGGGTTCTCTATTCTGTTCCATTGATCTATGTGTCTGTTTTTGTGCCAGTACCACACTGTCTTGATGACCACAGCTTTGTAGTACAACAACCTGAAATCTGGCATTGTGATGCCCCCAGCTATGGTTTTCTTTTTTAAAATTCCCCTGGCTATTTGGGGTCTTTTCTGATTCCACACAAATCTTAAAATAATTTGTTCTAAGTCTCTGAAGAAAGTCCATGGTATTTTGAATTAAACGTGTAAATTGCCCTGGGTAGCATTGACATTTTCACAATATTAAAAGAAGAATGTCCCCTTATATATTAGTTCTCTTTCAGTCTCGCTGATTTCCATGACTAGTCTCATGGTTCACTTTAAGAAGTCTGTACTAAGCATTAATTTGGTTTAGTATAACTCAAAAGCTGTGTCATACTGACAGTACGTCAGCATATCATTTTGAGATACAGATAGCATGTGAAAAAAAGAAATTTTCCCATCAAGTCATAGAAGCTATGAAATCAATGCTTTCTTATGAAGAGATACAAGAGAAAAAGAAATGAAGCCACAGAGATCCCCCTCTCAAAAATGAATGTCCTCTCACATAGAAGAAG
The DNA here is from genome assembly GCF_905146905.1 of Nyctereutes procyonoides. Classification (NCBI taxonomy): domain Eukaryota; kingdom Metazoa; phylum Chordata; class Mammalia; order Carnivora; family Canidae; genus Nyctereutes; species Nyctereutes procyonoides. Next base: position 14,928 of record NW_026575101.1, read on the forward strand.
TTCCCCTTATATATTTTCAGTCTCGCTGAAGAGGTAAATGAGAAATGGTGTTTCACTGTCAAGATGTATCTTGCAGGCTGATGGAAAATTACTGAAGAGAAGCAGGGGCATTTGATTTCTCAAACCTCCAAGTTCATAGAGCAGTTTCTTCATGGAATTGTTGGTGACTGAATAGGCTCATGCTGTGGGGCTTGATTTCAAGTCCAAGTTCATATCAGCCCTTCAACAAGGTGTGGGACTGTAATAGGATGTGGGGGTTTGATATAAGGTAGTTTATAAGTCTGATCCTTAAAAGCCCATTCATTCTACTGAGAATTCTCTGTTCTGATTTTTCTCAAGTAAGAAATGTATGGGGGTCATTGTTAGACATTCTGAGTGGGTTATAGGAAATAAATATGAAATAATTACTACCGTATGGAAACATTTCCCGATTGTGCTGTGGTATATCTCTGGCATGTTTGAATTGTTGGCAAAAGAAAAAAAAACTATCATAGGTATATTGATGCCCACAATAACTTTGGGACAGTATAGGCCATACTTAATTATCTTGGAACAGAGTTGTTCTACTCATATTGTTTTCAGAAAAGAGATAAAAATAAGACCAATTATAATAAGAAGACCCAAGTCTCCTGGGAATTTTTCTTCAGTGGGTAACATTTCAGGGAAATCTCAATTTATCTGATTTAATGTCTGTGAGAAAGTAATTCCCAGAATACAAATAGTTCTAATACAGATTTTTCATTGTTTGACAAAATCCTGTGTTTCACCATCTTTAATTACTGCCTTGCTGACGTGTGAATGAATGAAAATCTATAGTGATCAGACCACAGCATATGGCCTAGGCAGGCCTACTTTGGCAGACCCCAGTCCTTACTGTATCACATTCTAATTCTTATACACCTATTTTCATACATCACATTGGATTCTTCTTTGATGTAAAATTTTAGATAATTTTATTTTAAAAGAATAAATGATTTCTTTTGCTCTTGAGATTTAATTTTTTGTATTTGCATATGAGCTGAGTAGCAATTGGCATACATTTCTGTGAACATTATATGAACATTTATTCTTATTTTTGGAGCTAATGATAAATTTGGGGTGGGACCCTTGGAAAGCTCATAGATCCTAGGTTTTGTGTTTGCAATACCCAATGTAAGAAATGCTCCTGGCTGTGCAAAGCTGGTCCAAACTACTACAATTCTCTACAGAAATCTAAGACACTCACTGCATAGCTAATTTTATAGTTCTTATGGCAAAGTTGGCAAGTATTTGGTTCCACTTTTGTAAGGAGTAATGGTAAATTGCTTCAGTTTCTTGAGACAAAATACTGTCTTTCTAAGGATAGTGTAACTGTCAGAATCAGTAAATCTGAGGTGAAACTGCTACTTAATGTAGAATAAGTATTACTTGGATACCAGTTTCTCAGTCTAATAGATAAAATGATTATTGATTAATCACACATATACACATACATATGTGTTTGTAACTTTTAAGATGCCTGTATTGTATGTCTTTATAAAAGGAGACAGAAGCCTTCCCACCCCCACCTATACTGTAGACACTGCAGATTAAAAAAAAAAAAAAAGGTTGAACCTTGTGGATGGAAGATGAGGCAGGAGATATAAAACGGATTGAAGTTAAAATGAAGATAAATTCCTGAAAGCAAACAAAGGCATGAGAAAATGCAAAAAGCTTTCAAGGTTAAATAGAGTGATAATCTCAAAAGCCAAATGAATTTGAAGTTCTACTCGGTTTTATCACAACCTTTCACAAATAAGACCTTAAGGAGATACATGGGTAAATATGATGAGCTGCTGTACTAGTTCACCACAGGAACACCATATCTATCATCTGATTATCTCTTATAGTGTCACCCTATGTAGAAAAAGGTCTCATTTTGAGACCGTTTTAATGAATTACTGATATTTGGGTCATCTCAGTACAATGTGTATTTTGTTTTTGATTCAAATCATTGGCTCCATCACATGCAGGCACCACTTCTTTATTGGAGAAAGAATATTTAAGTTGTCTGGAGATGGTTAACCCCAGTATAGAGTTCTGTGCTAATGGGCCAAATTTTGTGTCTAATACCTCCATGTGGCAGCTAGTTTTACTGTGGCATTGGCTAAGGATTTCTTTCTCTTCCCATTAATCTTTTCCTGTATACTTGCTGAGGGCTTTTGACGTGGTCACTCAGGGACTTGCCAGCCAGCAGTTGACCAGTGTGTGTCCTTTGCTTTGTATTCAGGATGGTCTGCTGGGTCATCAGGTCAGTGCCCAACTGTGTTAGAAATAATAGCTGTAAGTAAAATCATGGTGAGGCTTTAAAAGTGCATAAATTGGGTAAAAAGCCATTTGCTCACATGTAATGTTTAAGAAATACCCTGGTAGAAGTGTTGTGTGAAAAATGACAGGTGCATATACTACAACTAACCCTGGCTACTGACTAATATTTTACAGTAATGCTGAGTATTTCTAGTTTCCAATAATGCTAAATTTGATTTTTAAAATACTAGGATAATTGGAAAGGGGACTACAGTATAGTTCAGAACATCTTCATTTGACTGTTCACATTTCTTTATAGCGCTTCCTGTAATTTCACAAAGAGTGTATTGTGCTTTAAGTTTTTGACTGTTTTCTAATACAAAGTATACCATGTTGCCAATTCATAGCTTAAGAATGTTGTGGATGAGAAAAAATATCGTGTCCAAAATTAGAATTTGTGCAAGCAAGGATGAATAATGGATTCATTCCTGAGTTGAGAAGCGAACCTTTATTTCCCAGCGGAATGTGGAGTTACTAACATGGAGAATGAAAGAATGATAGCTCAGGTTCAAGACAGCAGAAATTCAAGGAATACAGGCTGAGAAATGAATAAACCTTTGAAAGTAGAACGCTGAAGTGAAAAAGTAAATCTGGAGGAAGTATACTAAGTAGATATGCGACCCACCATTATCTTTTTGACATTGGGACTGAGCCAGAAGGTTGTGAGGCCTGGCGAGCTGCTAGCTTGTGGTGGAGCCAGGTGGGAAGCAGAGTTTCTAGACAACTGGACCAGTCTTGCTCTGAGAAAAACACAGTGGGGACTCAGTGTGGTTGGAGAGAGGTGAGGAAAAGCTCAGATAAGACTGTCGATGACAACAGTGATACTGGATTCTGGATCAATTCGAAGTGGCAAGGTTGGGGCTTATGAAATTCTGGATAATTTACAATTGCATATTTCAGAATGCTTCTTGGCTGCCTGGAGGTACTTGAGATGAGTCTGGAAGGTACATGGGCACAACATTAAAAATCACTGAGCCACATAGAAATTCACTTTCTTTTTTTTTTTCTAATTAGAATAAGGAGAAAAAACCAAAAAGCTTCAGTGTGGTACTAGTGTGTCCTTAAGAGCTCACTAACATTTGTTGATCTCCATATTTGATAACTGGAAAGCAGATCTTGGCAAACCACTGCATCTTGCTAGAGGTTTATGGTATTTTTTAATGACACATGCTGATTTTTCATTTACAATAGAAGTAGACAGTTTTTTAAAGTAAATTTATTTAACTAAAAATAATGATTCCATTTAAACTAAAATGTGAAGTGTATGAGTCTAGGTGTTATAAGGATAATACATTAGCCATAACAGCAGTAGGCAAATGAAGGCAGCTTGGCCAACATTGATGTAGGAAAATAGTTCTGGTCTTTTATTTATAATAGAGTCTGAAGATACTTGGCCAAGTAGTATGCTAGAGCTTTGCTGTGTACCTCCACCTTCTTAGTAGTCAGAACGCTACTTACGGGGAAGAGATAAAAAACTTTTTGTACCAAAACATTAGGAGAAGCAATCAGATACTAGAGTGGAAGCTTGGATAGGTCCCCCTCTACAATAAAAAGGTGATTTAATACTGTTTTCAGCCCTAGACACTCATACTTGATGTTTATACAAGTTGGCTTGCAACAGCAATGTTTTTGGTAAGAAAACAGGGTAAACATTGGATCTTCTACTTAACTTTTAAAAGCAAATGCAGTTTATTATACAGGTTAGGTATAAAATAAAAATAAAACTTATTTGGTGATAATTAGTTGAAGAAAAATATAGCCAAAATTTGGGCCTTAAACAAAAATCACAGGTATATTCCCTCATCTTCAGTAAATCATAACATAAGCATTTCTCTAGAAATATTTCATTGAGGGTGCAGTGATTCTTGAATGGGTTGGGCTGGTATCTAGGAATCTAAACTGGCATGTATTTGGCAGGAGTTACTTACCTTAACTCTGACTCTCATTTGCAATTTTCTTACCCAACCAGGGTCATCTGAGAAATTAACACTCACAAGTTATATGACTTTTCAGCAAGAAACTAACTCATAAATTTAGAGGTTGCCACTTAAGTGGAGAGTGAATGTAAGTGGATTATTTTATGGAGGCTTTGAGGCCTCTAATAACTATCTGTAAATATTCTTTTATATATTAAGAGAGCTTTTGCACAGCTGATTTATTTACTGCATGCTCTTTACCCTCCACACCACGGGCATTAAAAAAAAATGCCTTGAGTGCTAACTAAATCTAGAAGTGGCTGAGTTGAGTATGGTATAGGAAAAAAAGCTGAGTTGAATGATAAGCATTTAAGAATATTAAAAAGAAATACTTCTCTATCCATTGGGCTCTGTTAGTAAGCAATTGGTTCAAAGCAGATCTCAACAGGTTATAAGGTAGTATTGGCCCTTTTTATGTCTACCCTTAGCCCAGAAATAGCTTTCTCTTCTGTGCACTTTGGTTTTCTTTTTTTCCCTAAACACTTTTTGTTCTGTGTCACAGTTAGTGGTGGATGCATCAGTCTTTTTTGATAGGTTTTTAAGCTCTGTATCTTGTATATCTTATTCAGCTCCCAAGACACCATCTTACTGGTAGTAGCCTTTCAATCACTGCTTTCTGAATTAAATCTTGAGAAATGTTTAGCCTGCATCTGGAAATAAGCAGACTGCCTAGTGCCTCAGATGCCATTCTAGTTTTACCACTTGCTACCTGAGTGGCCTTAGAAAAGGTACTCAGTCTCTTTAAGGCTTAGTTTCTCCACCTGCAAAATGGGGCAATAATAGTATCTGTCTCTTAGAGTTGCTGTGAAGATTGAATAAAATAATTTATGTCAAGACATAGAACAATGCCTAGAGCCATATACAGGAAGGCAGTCAACGTATTTGAAATATTTAATTTTGGTGATGATATCCCAGTATGTTTTTTTTTAGAGACAACTTAAAAGAATTATAGATTACAGAAGTGGAAAAAAAAACTATTGAAATCCTAGAGTCTAGATTTTTTTGTCTTGTTTCTATTGTATTTATATAACATTAGCCTGAGCAAGATATCATAATAAGCTCAAATCCTCATTCCAAATGGAGGTGTTCAGACTTGATGTCTCTAAAACTCCCTCCATTTAAAAAGTTTTATGGCTGTTATTGTGTTTATTCTCAATAGAAGAGAATTTAAAAAATAGAAGCTAATATATTAACGTTTAGGATCCTGCATAATTTGTGTATGATAGATTAGACTTGATTAAAAGTTGAAAAATATGGGGCAACCGGGGTGGCCCAGTGGTTCAGCGCCACCTTCAGCGCAGGGCGTGATCCTGGAGCCCCGGGATCGAGTCCACATCGGGCTCTCCTGCATGGAGCCTGCTTTCTCCTTCTGCCTGGGTCTGCCTCTCTCTCAGTCTCTGTGTCTCTTATGAATAAATAAATAAAATCTTTAAAAAAAGTTGAAAAATATCAAGGTCTTATTGAGACCACAACAATTAAATAATCTTTTAATCTGTATAAACCTCATTTAAATAAGTGAAAGTAAGATGTGTGTTTGACATTTTGACTTCTGCTTAGCAAAAGTTGAAGCTAAGTTCACCTGAAGTTATCAGGTGAAGTGATTAAACCAGGTATTGGTAGAACTGAATATAATGCTGCACAAACTTCATGAATGTGCCCTTTTCCCAGATGCAGTTTACTAATGCTTTGGTGATTTCTTTGGATCCATTATACTTCTGTTTGGATGGTTGCTGAATGGTTGAGCTGTACTTCTGGAGTTCTCTCCTTGACTTGGGTTCCAAAGCGAAATGACATTTAAATCTTGATGACAGGAAAGTGGAAAAGACCCATTCCATCAGGCTGTCCTTGAAACCCTGGATTCAAAGAGATGACCCTGGATCTTTCGTGGTTCTGAGTCACAACACACGACTGATTGAATCTTCTTTTTACTCTAAATATCCAGCAACTATAACCCTCTTCTTTCCACTCTGCTGAGTTTTGAAGTGATAACATTTAGTGCTGTCTCTCATTCCTTGGGCCCCATTCACTCTCCAGACCATTGCAATCCGATTTCTTCCTTGCCACTTCATTGAAACTGCTTTGGAAAAAGATAACACTTTCAACATCATTAACTCCAACAGGTATTTTTATCCTTTTTCTTTTTTTTTTACTGTACTGCTTTAGACAATATTGCTACATTCTCCTTCTCTAAACTCTTAAAACAAATATATTTTCTTTGCTGTGTGTATTCATAACTTGTTTTCCTTTCTTAGTGACTGCTCCTTCTTATTTGAGACTTTTGATTATCTTTTGAACTTTAATTTTATCCTTTTTCACATACTCAAACTCAAAAGATCCTTGAAGTCTACTTTCAAAAGGTACATGAATCCTTGTAACCACTCTAAGGTACCATCATTCTCTTGTGAATTAATGATACAGCCTTCTAAAAAAATAACAACAACAAAAAAGCCTGTTTTTGCTTTTGCCCCACACAGTAGATTCATATCACTTTGCCAATCTAAACTTCTACTGGCTCACAATATCGTTCAGAGTAAAACCCACATAATGAAGTCTGTATAATGTTCATTAAGGCTCTACTTCATCTGGCTTCTTATGCTCTCTCTAGCATCACTTCCTTCTGCTTTCTCCATTTGTAATATTTTTCATCCATACTGACCCCATGTTGTTTCCCAGTCCAAGCACACTCATAACTCAAGACCTTTGCATTTGCTGTTTCTTTTTCATAGAAAGCTCTATTCCTAGATATTCATAGGACTCATTTTCTCACTTACTTTAGATCTTTGCTCAAAAAGTCACCCTAAAAGTGAAACATTGCCTAACCATGCTATATAAAATAGCAATGCTCTTCCTCCTCCTGAACTTATTTGATTTCTCTCAACTGTGCTTATCTTCATCTTGTTACATGATGGGTGGCTGCTAGATATTTAGTCTTGACTTTTCTCCAAGCTTCCTGAAAAGCATTTCTACTTAATTGTCCTACAGACGTGTTGAAGACACATGTTCATCTGGCCTGATCAAAAACTTCGGCATCGTGCTTCTATATGATTATTCATACTCTTTTTCCATCTGTAACACTCTTTTTCATTTGCTAATTCCTACCCATGCTGCAAGATCAGATTTCATATCTTGTGGCTTTTTATCAGTATGATTTCCATCCTTAGAATGGTTAATTGTTCCTCCTTTCTCTATAAAGGCTTGAGCTTATCTTTAACTACTGTATGTACTGCCTTATAACAATTTGATTTCTTGTTAAAAAATATTTTATTTTTAGAGAGAGAGAGAGAGAGAGAGAGAGAGAGAGAGGAAGAGACAGAGTGAGCACCTGAGCAGGGGAGGGGCAGAGGGAGAAGCAGATTCCTTCCTGAGCAGGGAACCTGATGTGGGACTCTACCCCAGGGCCCTGGGAGTCATGACCTGAGCTTAAGGCAGATGCTTAACCAACTGAGCCACCCAGGCACCTGCAATTTCATTTTTTTTAAATTATCTCTCTCCCTAATAAACTATAATTTCCTTAAGGGTAGGGATTGTACCCTACATATCTTTCTGTTCCTAGCACCTTAGTATTGTCAGTATAGAAGGCACTCGAGGAGTGTTTGCTAAACTGATTAGAATGTTAAGGAAACTATTAGCCAAAAAGGGCAGAAAAGATTAATCTTTATGCAACTCCAAAAATTTGAAGGTGTGGGGCTGGAAGTAGGGCATAGGGGCATAATAGGATTGGCATGAAATTATTGCCTTTGGTGACAGATGCACTTGAAGAGAGGAAAGATAATAGAGGTAAAACAACAGAGCCTCTGTCTCTTAACAGTGTCACAGCACTGTGTCAGGTGGCTGGCCCAGCTTTAGTAGTCCTGTGGGGTGGTGGTAGAAGGATAAATTACACATCAGTGAATTCTTAGATCTGGAAGCCTCTTGCAAACAGAAGGAAAATAGAGAACAACACTACGTTTCAGGGAAATGCCATGAGTGAACAATATAAGTAACAAACTTTTAGTATTTTTTAAATGTATAGATAATTGGATAATTGATTTCCTTTGATGCATGGCTGTTTTCTTATCCTTTTCTGCCTAATGGTAAATAAATAGATGCTGAATTGAGGCTTAGAGTAGATAATTCAGTGGTTGATGTTTCCATACCTAGTAATTACAGAGTTAGAATAGAGATCTACTTCTGACTCCAAATATTTGATTTTTGTTTAATCTCTTCTTCAGAAAGAAATGTTTCCAAAGACATGTATTCAAGTGCTGGCTTCCTACTTTAATCAGTCACTTAATTTACTGGATTCAGTTTCCTGGTTTTTGAAATAAGTGTAATAATATTTATACTGTTTAGCTCCCAGCCTTGTTGTGAGGCTCCAATGAAAACTACAAAAATGCTACATGGAGGTATTGTTTTTAAGATTACTATAAAAATATAGACTATCTTATTGATGTATATTGTCAGCTTCATTTAAAATTATATTATTTGATGTTTGGTATATTAAAATGACAAACAATATTTACTTTAATTAGGCTAATACTATTTTGTTATTATTACTTAAAGAACAACCAATATGCTTGATAAATTAATTATGAATATATTGAAGCCTTTCTCTGAGACAGTGTCCTCAGTGTCCACACTCAAAAGCCAATTATGATGGGCACGTACGTATTCTTTTGTTTCTGCTAGTGGCTTATGCTTCCTGAATGGATTCCAAGAAGGAATCATGTTGTATTGATTTCCTCTTGTAGAAGGTTGTTGTATAGCCAGCTTGGAATGTATACACGATTGTAGGAGTTCATAATATTTGTTAGAGGAAGCAGATTTATCTTTATAATAAGCACTTTGCAGAACATTTTTTCAGGAAAAATACTCTAAGTTTTTACTAGGATGTTAAGTATGTATCATATAGTTATTCATTTACTCATTCAACAAATATATACTGAGTACCTATTAATTGCTAATGTTTTAGGGCATTTGGAAATATTAGTGAACAAAGTAGAGTTTCCAGCTTCTTGTTTCAGTTGGGGGGATACATATTAAACAATAATTAGAATAAATGAGTATATTACATAGTATGCTAGAAGATGAAAATTAATATGGGGAAAAATGGAAAGCATGGTAACAGAGACCCAGAGGCTGAACTTATCACTCATTCAGCTAAATAGTATTTATGAAGTACAACTGCAAAGAAGGTAATGTCTAATTGATACTGCACTCGTAGTACTTAGAGAAATCCAAAATCTAGCTTGAAAAAAGTCAGCAAAGGTAGTGATGATATGAGGAAATGAGGCTAGCTAATAGATTGCTAGCAGGTGTGTGAATTATTCCAACTGGTAAGTAACATAATCTGACATTATCTATTACATTTATAATGAACAATAATTTACCAACTTCTGTGAATCCATCCTACAAAAGGGAAACTGTTAGTATATAAGGATGTTTAAGAATGTTTATTGCAACATTGTCTGCTGTTGCAAAAGAGGGAAAGGAGATGACTCTGTAGGAGCCAATGCACAACTAAAGCAGAAGGAAGATGAGCAAACATCTGGATCTTACCAAACATTTAATGATAACCAAATCCATGAAATTTCATGGATAATACCAGAGAAAACAGAATTAAAGAACAAATAGGCTTTTAAGGAAGTATAATTGATATCCTTAAAGAGATAAAAGAACCCAATGCAACCACCACACAATGACAGGCTTAAAAAAATTAACCAATTAACAATCATCAAAATATAAAGCTCAGTAAATGGGCTGAACGGTATCCACTGTTCTTTCATTCATTCATTATTCAATCAGAAATGAAGATTTAATTCAGGATTAAGAAGACAGAACAAAGGGATTTACCTAGAATTCACAAAAGACAAGAAAATGAAAAGTATGAAAGAAATAATTCATTTAGATTCAAAAATCACTCTATTAATTTAAAAGATTTTCAGGAGGCTCTTTTGGGTTATTGTGGAGTGAGGCACCATGAGCGGCAAAATCTCCCATGAATAAAATATTAGTCAAGAAATTGGCCAAGAAGTATGATGCCTCTTTGGCCTCAGAATCTCTGACCAAGCAGATCCCAGGAATCCTGGGCCCACGCCTGAATGAGGCTGGCAGATTCCCTTCCTTGCTGACCTACAATGAAAACATGGTGGCCAACGTGGATGAAGTGAAGTCCATGATCAGATTCCAGACGAAGAAGGTTCTGTGTCTGGCAGTGGCTGTTGACCACATGTAGATGATGGATGATGAGCTTGTGTACAACATCCACTTAGCTGTCAGTTTTCTGGAATCTTTGCAAAAGAATTGTCAGAAGAACAACAAAAAAAGAATTGTCAGAATGTCCAGGATTTGTACATCAAGAGCACCATGGACAAGCTCCAGTGCCTGTACCAAGGCACAGCTTAATGAAGTCTACTGCTAGCATTAGAAATGATCATTATAAATAAATAAAAAATTTCCAGGAGGAAAAAAAGATTCTCTGATGGCACCTGTACCTGTACACTTGTATTCTCAAACATTGGTTATTTTTAATTTAAACATTATTATTATTATTATTATTATTATTATTATTATTATTATTTGCAAATCCAGTGGGTTAAAAAATTATGAATGGCATTGAGGTTGAGCATATTTTTCTATATGGAGTAGATATATGTGTGTATATATATATATTTTTCCTATCTATTATCTGTTCATGACTTTTGATATTTTTATATTAAATTACTTTTTAAATATATAAACCTTTGTATAGAAGGGCTAATAATATTTTGCCCATTATATAAGCTAGTAATACATAATCTTAGTCTGTCATGTAAAAAATTATGATATACTTCGTCTTTGAGATTTTTTCCCATTCATTCAAATGCCAATATTTTCTTTTCTGTTTTCTGAATATTATGAGTATCTTAAAAAGTATTCCTTTTTGTTTATCCCCACCTAACCTATATTTTATTTAACTCCCTTATAGTTTAGTTTTTCAATTTTAGATCTTAAGCCAATTTGAAATGTATCTTTAATTACCATAAGAATTGGGTAATTATCTTGTTAAGTCTGTGTGTATGAGTTAAAAAATTGGAGTTCTCATCTCTTATTTCCCTCCTAGTACCATACTGTTTTAGTTACCACAGCTTTATATTTATACCTGAGAGAAAGTGATCCAATTTTATTCCTTTTTTCCAAACTGGTCTTTGCTATTCTTCTTTATTTACTTTCTGGAAAGACTTATGAATCTATTTGTCAGGTTTCTGTATGAATTATGACCTTTAGTTTTAATATAAAACAAATATGTTAAACCGGAAAAAAATATGCAGCTTAATTAATGAATGTAATGTGAACACCTTTGTAGTCAGTACCTGAGTTGGAAGTAGAATTTTGCCTGCCATCCTAGAATCCATCCATGTACCCTATCCAAATCCCACTTGCCCCAATAGAAACCACTACCTTGATTTTTATACTTATCACTCTCTAGAGTTTCTTTATTAATTCAATTTTTCAAATTAAAAGAAAAGAGAGTGATAAGTAAAAAGGAAGACAGTATAGATGTTTAATTATTTCTTAAAATTTACCAATTTCCAAGATACAGAATTGATTTCCAGTCATCTTGCAGAGACCCATTGGCTTCTTTCCTTATCATTTTGAAATCATAGATTTAAATGTGTTGTGATATATTCCAGTTTTTGAGCATTATTATTTTTTCTTTTTTTCATTTTTTTCATTTTTATTTTTCTGAAGCATAAATTGTCTTATTTTTGGCCAGTGGGAATCTCTACCCTTTGGCTCATGAGCGTTTTGACAGAATTCTGGTAGTTTTTGATTGCTTCCTTTCTCTGCTCTCTAATTTGACAAGAATTTCTGGCCTTGTGTATTTCCTATCTCAGTCTTAGAATCAACCTTTTTTCCAAGAAATCAAACTCTGGAAAATTCAGTGGAAAGTTGGATTTCAGCTTTAAAATCTGGGTTTTAGGGATGCCTATGTATGTTGGTCTAGTCATTGTTTCTAGCATTTTAATAAAATTATGTTTGTGGGCAGAGGTGAAAAGCATATAGAATTAATATATCTTTAGATATATACATATTCAAAAATAATATGTAAGTTTATATTGATATTTTCCAATATATTTAAGTACTGTGGGGTTTTTATGTAACCTCTTCCCAAGGATATAGGAGAAAATAGTTAGAATTATGCCATAATTTATTTCCTTTATCCTGAACTATACATACAACAGCCTTAAAGTGATATTACTAATATGACCATTATCCGTATTAGTACAGAACACAGTTATAAGTAATTTTTGTATATGCTATTCACATTCCCTTGCACATTTCATTTTTTAGTGGTTGAACTATATATAAGGTCTGAGCATATAACATTTACATACTGTATCCTTTTTCGTTTAACTTAATTCATTTAATTTTTATTCTAAATATAATTATAAATGTAATATTCAGTCACCAGTGCTTATATTGATATTTCTGTAGTCATTTGGTTGCTAGAATCCTTTCCCTAGTTGATCCTTAGAAAGTGCTCATGACAGCATTCCTGAATGCTCGAATGTTGATAATCGTTTGTCTTATGCCCTTTATATTTGAAAATCAGTTTTGCTGGTTATGAAGTCCTTGAGACACCTATCCTGTCATTGAGATTGTCAAATATATTCTTTTTTTTTTTCTGGCATAAGGCATTGCTGTCAAAGTCCAATGATAATCTAATTTTATTTTTTTAAAAGATAAATGTTTTTTTAAAAAATGCCCAAAGATATTTTTTCCCTTTAAAGTTCAGTAATTTTTTGAGACTATACCTTAGTGATAGTAGTTCCCAGTCTGTCAGGTACATGTGTCCTCCTTTAATATGCAGTTTTTTAAATCTTGAATTCAAGAAAGTTTTCTTGTATATTAGTTTTTTAGTATTTATTCTATCTGTTTGCTTTCCTTTTTCTTTCTATGTACTCCTATGATCTGTATCCAAGACAATATCTTCAGTATTTTATCTCTTCAATATTTGTCAAGTCTTTCTTTCTCAGCCATTTTTGTCTTTTCTTTTTCAAGACTTTCTAAGGTGTAATTTACCTATAGTAAAATTCATCCATTTTAGTGTACTGTCCTTTGGATTTTAAGAGATTCAGTAAATGTAAAAAATGGTGTAAATGTGGTGTAAATGTCATCACAACCAAGATAAAGAAACAGCTCTAGCGTTCCTATCCACTAGATTTCTCTGTTCTCCTCTATAGTTGAGAATTTCCCCACACCAATCTCTGGCAACCGCTGATATAATTTCTGTCTCTGTAGTTTTGCATTTACAAGAATGTCATATAAATGGAATCATATAGTGTGAACCCTTTTGAGTCTGAGTTATTTCATTTAGTGAAATGCATTTAAGATGCATACATGCTGTATTCATCATTAATTGTTCTTTTGCTGCTGATTACTGAGTAATATTCCAGCATGTGAATGTTCCACTGTTAGACTCTTCATTCCTCAGTTGAGAAAAAAACATTTTGGTTGTTTCTAATTTTAGGTAATTATGAATAAACCTATTATAATTTGCGTATGAGGTTTTTGTGTGAACTAAGTTTTTCTTTCACTTGAGTAAATGCATAGGTGTTGGATTGCTGGTTAATATGATCAGTATTGAGAAAGGCTTCTGCATCTGGAAAGAATGAATCTGGTGTGAGGAGAGAGGAAGAGCTGAGAGGCCTAATGGTGTTAAGTTCTTGGTCTCAATTTTTCCTAAGATCTGGATGCTTCTTTGCTTTCCCCATTGCTTGGTTGTTCAGCTATTCTTTAGATTTCATAAAATAAACTAATATTCTTTGGATAATTTATTTTTGTCCTACTAGGCAGTTCTAAATATATTTCTGACGTGTGCAACAATGTAAGACTTGTTTTATAGCAACCTTTTATTGATCATATAGAGGGAACTAGCCCCTGTGCTCAATCTTTAACATGCATTTTGTAATTTGTGCACTGTGATCATCCAGCCCATTGTACATTAGTTGCAATGAAAATTTAACTCATGGTTATGAAGAAGAGAGAGGAAGAAAAATGAAAATAAGTAACCACGTGGCACTGATGTGTTTACTAAAGGGTTGTAAACATGCTGTCAAGAATTGCCAATGTATTTATTGTTTTGGAGAATTTACTTTTGATTACAAATGACTTTATTGTTTAGTATGGGCACTTTAATGTTGACAAGTCTACTCTGCCACACACACCCCAAAAAAGCCACATTGCTATGAATTCACACATAAATATGTAGATTACTTCTTTGGTGTATATATTAATAAATAAAATATTCATGAACTAAAGCCTTAAAATGAGAGATTTAACATCATTATGGCCCAAACACTTTGCTATTCCCATTAGTTCTAACAACATCCAACTTTCTGGTTCCCTATGCAACAAATTTTTAAAATATCAATGATTAAATAGGCCCCTCAATATGACCATGATCTTTACTGAAGAATTTAAGGTATTTTGATTTTCCTTCTGTGTGGTCATGAACACTATCTTTTTTTGAATTACTTTATAAGGACACATATGCTAATTGCTATTTGAGCAGTCCAGATGCTCTGTGTTTCTGGAGTCAAGAAGAGGGTGAGGTCAGTTTCCAGGTTGGAGGCTCAGGGGAGGCTTTGTGGAGAAGGTGATATGAGAATAGGGCCTCATAAGTTTATTTGTGTTCAGAGACCACTGGCACCAAAAGAAATACCTGTATTTAATCTGTGTATGATATACTAAACTGGTATTTAGTTAAAAGGTTCACCTTAAAAAAATAATTGAATTTTTTTTCACATGATTTTGAAGATACAGTTAAAATCAGTAAGTCCATATGTCTGGATTCATGACTAATTATTTTTAATTTTTATTTATTTATGATAGTCACAGAGAGAGAGAGAGAGAGAGAGAGAGAGAGAGAGAGAGGCAGAGACACAGGCAGAGGGAGAAGCAGGCTCCATGCACGGGGAGCCCGACGTGGGATTCGATCCTGGGTCTCCAGGATCGTGCCCTGGGCCAAAGGCAGGTGCCAAACCGCTGCGCCACCCAGGGATCCCCATGACTAATTATTAAAAGCCAATCATGCCCTCTTTGATCCTGTTTCCTAGAATGAAATTACTGTCTTATCTCATTATGGAATTTTAAAATATTTAGTCATAATTCTATATTGCATTATTGTAATTGATATGAATTCCAGCAAGAGAGTTATTTTTAAACTTTCATGATCTCCTGGAAAATAATAAGTCATTAAAAATGACCATTATTTATTCAGTAGAGATCAAAAGAATCAATGTGGTCACTCAGTAAAATATACTTTTGGACTTAAAAATGACTAAAATGGATTTTTAGAGTAATAAAACAATCCAGAATGCAATAAAAGCACACTTCAAAACAGGAAACATCATCATGACATTAGAAGCAATAGAAAAAATAATATATAACCTATTTGTAATTGATGTCAATAGGACCTCTGACATTTCTGTGTACTAAGGGGCCTGTTCCTGGAGCCATTGCTAATAAACAGGGTAATGTTGCTGATTATTTATGAAACAGCTAAGAAATAATGGTTCATAATCAGCATAAATTCTGAATTAATGTCTTGAATAATTGTATGGTACATAGTATTATCAACCTGATATGCTGATATGCAGGGATCACTTTAGACACTTGTGAACAGAAGTTTTCGTAATATTTATAAGATGTTGAAAGGTCTGATTGCCTTATCCAGAAACCACAGACATTTGCTAACAATGTATGTCCTGTAGTAAATGTGGTATTTTATACGTGATACCATGTTAAGCATCACACAAATGAATTTAATCCACTATGCGAATTTTATTTAGTAATACAACAGAGTACATGCTTTGAAATGCTTGTGTCTTCATTGATTGATTCTCTCAGTCTTCAGATAACATCGTATGTGGTGCCCCTAGACTCTGGGCAGGTGAGCCTCTTTCACCTTAACCCACAATCTAAGTTCCAATTTTTATTTACGCCATCCCAATAAAATTTTGGGAAGCTCTGAAAGTAACAGTTATTTATCCATAATTATGTGGAAGATATTGACCTCAGAACTAAAAGCGATTTGAAAACAATAAAGTATCTTATGCTTTTAGACGTGTTTAAAATCTAATGTAAGAGGAATATGTAATGAATAAAAAAATCACAGATTTGTTATTTCTGTTTAAATGAACTTAACATGTATTCCAAGTTCCCATTCCGACTATAATGGAAATCAATCTTGCTAAATCCAGGTAACTGTCTTCTGGATAAGCTCAGGCAACTTCAAGTCTCCTTTCCTGCTCCTCTTCCATAGGAGGGTCTAAGTTCTTAGGCACTTGCATATTTTCGTGACATTGGAGGAAGATAATAAATAGGTCTTGGGTTCCTAGCTGCTGCGTTTGGTGCTAGACTACCTTGCCATCTCTCCTGTCAGTGTCAGCAAAGGGCAGTGAGTATTCTGGGAAGTTCATTCTGTGCTGTAAGCCTACCCACCCCACTCTACTTCTCATTCCCTTAACCTTCAGGGATGCTATACCTTAATTTTCACTGATTTCTCTCACTTACTTGGGCGAGAGAGCATTTTCTGATTCTCTCCATATCCCACAGCATTCAAGGAAGGATGGTGGAGTGGGCATGGATTTCATTCATTCATTCCTGCTATTCCTAGGGAATTACCTGACTTATCCAAGGCCACAGAGCTTGTAAGTGGCACAACTTGAATCCTTGGCTGTTGTGTCATGTGATCATTTTTTCTACCTAACACTATTTGGTCTTAAAATTAGAAAATTGGTCAGTTGAAAAGTACATATAAAGTATGAACATGGAGTGGGGGCTGAATTGCATCATGCACTTAATAATTGTTAGGGCTTTTTTTTCTCTTCCTGATCTTAATGGGTCTGAGATTGAAGTATTCATTGTGTCTTATGCAGTTCCTAATTTTATATATTCCTTCTCTCCTTCTCTCTTTTCCATCATACTTGGGGTGCTGAGGGAAGAGTGAATACTGCATATGCTTTTGTGGGGTCACTATTAAGCCTTGGTGTTAGAGAGCCTGACAACTCATGTACCATAAGATAAACATTTGGGGATTAAACTAGTAGTCACTTTGTTCCTTGGCTGATTTACCTGGTAATGTAGAACCATCTTCCATTTCCACTCTTCTCAGAAAAAACATATTTCATACACTGACATACAGATACCTGGACAGTTTTGATGATCTACATCAAGGATCAGCAAAAAGAGGTTTATTGGAAAAATATGTATCTAAAAAGCATGTCAACAGTTCTTTTAGAAAGTGCTTTATCAATGTGTCAAAGATCTTTGAAATACACACCAGTGTTTATCTCAGAGTTATGTCTAATCACAAACACTGTATTGGATACAACTTAAATAGCATCAGTAGTAAGATGATTAAGTGAATTATGGTACTTGTGCAAAATAAATAATTATATAACCCTGGAATATGATAGTGATGAGCAGTGTCCTTCGGGGGGGGGAATGTTTTGTGTTTTTAGTTTTACAAAGGACACATAATTGTATCCTAAGTATGAGATTAATTATGTAAAAACTATAATAGAGAAAAAGATGAGAAGCAAATAGATTAAGGTAAAATAATGATTGTCATTGGGGGATGAATTTACAGTGGTTGTACTTTTTATTTTCCCTTCCAAATCTTAATCTTTTTCTTCAGTTATGAACTACACATACTTAGGGGAAGAAAAGAACACACTTTAAAAGAGGTGTTTTACAAATATGTAGTATCAGTTTAAGATGTTGGAAGTAGAAAAACAATCTCAGTTTTTGAGTTTTTACAGATTTTGGGTTACATTTGATTACAAAGTTCAAAAAAGCTTTGTGAGTTGGGGCCGTAGTGCAGTTTTTTGCGTTGTGTATCCTGAGATGTAACATAAGTGCATCACAGCCACTATTAGTAATGTGCAATATGAAGAAAAAATATGTTGAATGGAAAGAGCATCAATCTTTAAACAACAGATGGAGTTATTATTTAGCATTTTGAGTGGGCTAGGGTGTTTGTTTATCTCCTGCTGCTATTTATAATTCAGGACTGTTGTTATTTGAACCAGAATAGAGGAGCAAGTTGAAAGAGAAGAAAGTGAATAGCCCCTCCACCTCCTCTCTAAGGAAGCTTACCTGCAATCAATCCTGCCTGAGTGAACAGCAGCTACAAATGGGTGTGCTCTCCTGAATTCACTGGCTGTTCCCACAGTCCACGCTGCAGTAGTTGAAGCAATCTTCCTTCGAAAATATTGATTTCCTATGGAATTGTCATTTGAAATGATGGATCTACAGTTGGGTTGGGACCTGGAGGAAAGATGGTTGTGTTTGTGTTGCAGGCATGAATCTTGACAGGCTTTGTCCTCCACCCAAAGGACAAAAGGAAAGGAAAGAAGTTATTAGAGTTGGGAGAAAGATTAAGGAAAATACTTTAATCATCTTCTGGTTCTGCAGGCCAATTTCTAATACTTAGGACAAAATTATTTATGGGTCCATCATTTCACAGTAGTTGAAATTTTTGATTATTTCTAAAACCAAAATAGTAAGACTTACGGTTATGTACCTTACAACAGAAATGCAGAAAGTTTTTTGTTTTGGCTGAGTATTCTTTGGTCATAATTTTCTATTTCTCAGAGGTGATCTGAAGGCTGATCTTTGGGTCACAGTGATAACAGTCCTTTTTCCATATATTAGATTTCCTGGAGCCCTGGAGCCTTCCATTAAGAAGGACTTGATTCTTGATTATTTGCATCCTAAAATATTGGACCTGATTCTTTGCACCCTCCCTACTGTTATGTTCTTTCATATCATATGAATTTCACATAATATAGATCATCTTTTTCTGTAATGTGTCATTGCTTTTTTTCTGCCACACTTTGAGGTGAGTTATTCTATCCCCCCCCTTTTTTCCCCTCTTGTCATTTTTTTTCCTGCATGGTCTACTTTTTACCTCAGAAACAACCAACCTCATTGGGTTGAGGTTTGTTAATTAGACTGATGATTTGCTTGACACACATCTCTTTCCTATTATTCTATATAAGACCAAAGATGTTAGGATGCTGTTTTGTTTTCTTCATTTTCAGAGAATAAGTCTATGAAGCAAGGTATGTCCATGAGATTCTTAGAGTGTGTCATATACAAAACCATTAAATTCCTAGGGCAATTAGTGAATACCTATCATCATGAATGCAACATTCTTCACAAATAAATTTTATAACAACCAAAACTTGGCTTTATTATAACACTATTTTTAAACCATTTTCTACAGAAAATTTTCTATTTATATAAACTGTAATAAAATTAGATCACTTTGTACATGTTGGAGCATCATCACTATATACTGTATATCAGGTACTTTTCAGAGTTTTTGGGTCATTGAGTCATTATGCCCTTAGGCTAAATGAGCACTATGATTCTTTGTTATTGCATTTAATATATAAACTTTTTTTTGATATTGCATTATATGTGTGTCTTTAAGCCACTCACTTTTCTGGCTGTCTTAAACATGTGCTTTCTCTCTTCTCTAATTTTATGCTTTTAATCTGAAAAATCATATCTGTACTAAGCAGAAATCTGTCTGAAGTAGGAATAAATAGTCACTGGGTAATATTTAAAAACACAAGTTTGTAATGTAAGATTTGAGCTTTTGGTACAGCTTTGGACCTCTATTTTTTTTTTTCTGCTGCCTTGAGCCCCTTAATAAAACACTTGGTTTCATGGTTCTTATTAGGATTGCAGAGATTTGAAGTAGGTGACTATTTCTAAGCAATGCCCATATTAATAGGTAGATCAACTCTCAAAATGTTGTGAGGTTTAAAGGTACCCTATATGTGAGCATCTGATACATGACAGTCACATAGGGTGTGTCTGTGAGAGAGAGAGAGAGAGAGAGAGAGAGAGAGAGAGAGAGAGAGAGAGGAGTAGGAGTGCAAGGGAGAAACCAGATCCATCCTTTCAGGAAAGAATTGACCAAAAGGGGTGGTTTGCAACTTCTTTGGTAGCCATCTCTAGCGTATTTCACTGACCTGAATCACAATTTTCAGCACTATTGTCAGACAAACAGAAATGCCACCTTCATCTTTGCTTTGTTTAGGACACATCCCCTCCATCTCTTTTATTTAGAGAATCTATTTAGTTTGGGGAATGGACTAGGGCTTGTGTATGTGGATTAATGTAAGGTGAAACAGAGTATGAAAACATCCTATTGGAACAGCGATTCATTTGAATTTAATAGTCAGATGAATTTCTTTAACACAAAAAAAGGAAAATGCAATTGGCAGATGCTTGCTGATGATCACCGATCATCATAGCAATGTCTTATTACTGAATAATTAAAAGCTCACTTCCAAACTAGAGAACCCCTTCCAATTTGGACATAAACACACACTAGGATTCAAGTAACATTTTAGATTTCAATAAAACCTTAATTAATCAGAAATCAATATGTTAGGAACTCAAATTTCAATAGTCAAATATTCTACTCTATAATGGTAAAATAAAATAGCCTTATATTTTTAAAAAGATTCTTCAATCACAACAAAAATGTATATTTTCTGGGAAACTCTCAGCTAGCCAGGGTTCATCCTTCCATTTCTGGTAGGATATTGTTAACTGAGTTTTTACTGTAACAGTGTTGCTAAGAGAGAAATTTCTACTCCTTGAAGACAGTGGGCCTATCTGCATCCTTTAAATTCTTGCAAATTAAATTCTGATTAGACACATTTATAGAAATTGTCTGGCTCCATGCCCCAACATGGGACTTGAACTCAGGAACCGGACAATCAAGCGTTGCATGCTCTAGGGACTGAGCTAGCCAGGAGCTCCACCAGCCTCAGTTTGAATCCCCCTTCTATCGACTAGCTGTGTGATAAGTAGTTTCACATTTCTGTGCCTCAGTTTCCTTCATATGAGTAACAAGTAAGGATTAGAATACATACAAACTAATTGGATGTGGACATGGCATATTGGAAGTTCTCCACAAATGTTAGCCACTTTATTTTCTCTGTGCAAGCTATATTTTAGGGAATCCATGAATTCATTCACTCAACAAACAGCTCTTAAGCATCTCTGAAATGGCAAGGGCTAGGAGAAAGAAAAGAATTTTGCATGCTTCCAGTGCCAGAGCATTCTGTAGTGTAGTAGAGAAAAGAAGCCCTGCGAACAGATGAGTGCATTAAGAGGTTATGGAACCGTGTTGTATGTGTGAGGTACCGCAGGAGTACAAAGGAGGGACTTCTGCCTTGGAGGGAAATCAGTTAAGAGTATCCAGTCTCACCTACCCTGCAGCTGTCAGTGCCCTTAGGGCCTGGCGGAGTGGTGGCATATGCTGGGCTGCTATGACCGCAGACTGCTGCATGTCCTGGGCCTCAGGTTACCACTGCCCACCTGCTGGTCCCTTTTCCTCTGTGCTCACCACCTTGGGAGCCTGCTGGTGATGTTGGTCCTGGACGGTCCTGCCCAGGCGAGGGGACCCAGGCAGTGTACCTGCTTGGGTGAAAAATTCAGCTTTTTAAAAAAGATTTTATGTATTTATTTCTGAGAATACACAGAGAGGAGAGAGAGAAGCAGAGACACAGGCAGAGGGAGAAGCAGGTGCCATGCAAGGAGCCTGACATGGGACTCAATCCCGGGTCTCCAGGATGAGGCCCTGGGACAGGCGGTGCTAAAGTGCTGAGCCACCTGAGCTGCCCTTCACCCACCCTTCTATAGAATGTCTTTGTGATGAAAGGAAACTTGCAGATTCACAGGACAGTGAACTCATTAAAAAGTACACTAAAGATAGAAAGACTGGGCCAGTTGAGACAACCATCCATCTGTTAAAGAGGGAGGTGGATCCCATGACCCCATGAGGGCTGCCTATGCAGCTCAGAACAGATCGATGGGTTCCCAAGAAATCAAAGGTGACCTTCAAGGTTGAGACAAGATAATAGGTGGGAAGGCAGATTGTATCTTTCAGTCTGGGCTTTTTTGTTTTTGTTTTTTAAAGATTCATTTATTTATTAGAGAGCTCGCTCGCTCGCATATATGCATTTTCGCAGGAGTGAGGGGAGGGGCAGAGGGAAGAGAGTACCTTAAGCAGGCTGGGCAGTCTCTGTGAGCCCATGCTGGGCTCCATCCCACCACCTCCAGATCACCACCTGAGCTGAAACCAGGAGTGCTAAGCTTGGCCAACTGTGCCACCCAGGCACAACCCCCCTTCTGTTTTGATGGAAAGAATGAGATCTGGGGACCCTGGGTGGCTCAAGCAGTTGAGCGTCTGCCTTCTGCTCAGGTGGTGATCCTGGAGTTCCAGGATGGAGTCCCGCATGGGGCTCCTGCAGGGATCCTGCTTCTCCTCCCTCTTCCTGTGTCTCTGCCTCTCTGTGTGTGTCTCATGAATAAATAAAAATCTTAAAAAGAAGAAAAAAGAGATCTGTATTGAACCATGTCTTGGGAGGAGAAAGAGTAGTGGTAGAGGCCATGACCACAGAGAGAGCTTGGAAAAGAGAAGTCAGGGGATCCCTGTGGGGCTCAGCAGTTTACCCCCGCCTTTGGCCCAGGGTGTGATCCTGGAGTCCTGGGATCGAGTCCCACATCAGGCTCCCTGCATAGAGCCTGCATCTCCCTCTGCCTGTGTCTCTGCCCCCTCTCTCTCTGTGTCTCTTATGAATAAATAAATAAAATCTTAAAAAAAGGAAAAGAGAAGTCAGCCCTATCTTTAGTCAGCAAAACCAAGTACTGACTTATATATATGAAGAAATGGGGAAGGTCAAGAAAATTGATGCCTCTAAGTCTGTTGATGTTTTTTTTTAAAAAATATTTATTTAAGTAATTTCTGCATCAAGTGTGGGACTCAAGCTCACCATCAAGAGTGGGGTGATCTTCCCACTGGTGCCAGCCAGGTGCCCCATAGGACTGTCTTCTTTTTTATTTTCATGTTTTAAGATTTTATCTTCAGTAATCTTTAAACCCAAGATGGGGCTCGAACTCACAACCTTGTGATCAAAAGTCACATGCTCTACCAGCTGAGTGAGTAGGCACTCCTATTGAAGTTTTTTATGAAGTTGTGAAGATTTTTGTTGGACAAAGAAGGCTAACTCTAAACCTGAAAGTGTCCTTGAAATCATGCTTGAATATTGCTTTGATAGCTGCTGTTTCAACCCTTTTTAGGCAATTTTTAAAACGATTTTATTTTTTTTTTTATTTGAGAGAGAGTGAGGGAAGGGAGGGGAGGGGGCAGAGGGAAAGAGAAGCAGAGTTGCTGATGAGCAGGAAGCCTGACATGGGGCTCAGTCCCAGGAGCCCGGAATCATGACCTGAGCCAAAGGCAGATGCTTAACCAAGTTAGCCACCCAGGCAGCCCCCTTTTTAGGCAATTTCAATCTTTCATAATTACCTCTCAATTAATGACTGGAAAAATATGTAGTGAGACAAATTAAGTTTTTTATATTTATTTATTTTTTAACATTTTATTTATTTATTCATGAGAGTCAGAGAGAGGCAGAGACATAGGCAGAGGGAGAGGCAGGCTCCCTGTGAGAAGCCCAAAGTGGGACTCCATCCTAGGACCCCAGGATCAGGACCTGAGCCAAAGGCAGATGCTCAACCACTGACCCACCCAGGTGCCCCTAAGTTTTTTATCTTCAATTTTTGGTTGTAGGAATAGACAGTGAATTTGGGTCTAACTTCATCTTAGCTGTGGAGCTCACAAAACAAAGATTATTACCCAGTTCTTTGTTTTTACTCAAAAAGCAGATTCCTTTTATAGTTTGTACCTTGTGTAAGCAAAACTTTTTGGTGAGTGTATATATCCTTTTAGTAATTACAACATTTTAGGATTAAGGAATAGCTACCTCCTCATTTGCTTAAAGGTTTTAAATTTCCAAACTGTTAAGTAAATTTGTGAACCGAATTCCAAAGGAACCTTTATATAGTCAGTTCTTGCAAAATGTGTTTGATAAGTGAACTCATAAAAATTCCTAAGACGTGTTTTAGTATTTATCAAATAACCCACCATTTCCTATAGAAACATAAGAAAACTTAGGCTTTGTTTTATTACAACTTATAGAAAGTTGTGTGACAGGATATCTTTATATACTTTCAAGGATTGGAATAGGGTCATTGGGCTTTCAGGGTCAGATGGAATTGTCAGCTTTATTCGGACATAAATCTGAGGTAAGAGGCAAGGATCACATCTAATGACATGTGTTCCTGTGCTCTATTATATTGCATTATTAATTATTAAACTGATCTTTCCAAAATTCCTAGCAGTGGAACCTTGAAATGCATGTACTAGGTATATGATAAAATGATTTGCTTAGTGCTTTAGTAACACTTCATTCAAAGTTTTTTTGTTTGTTTATTTTCTAGACTAAATGTACGGTTGGTATGAAGTAAAAAAAAATCTTAACAGTTAAAATATGTATATATCATCATAAAAAGACAGTACTTGAATTTAGTTTTGAAAGATGGTCACTCAATAAGAAAAAAAAAGGCATAGCATGATTGAAGAAGCCTGATGTCTATTGGAGACTATGCATAGTTTGGTGCAAGTATGGATAGAGATGATGCTACAACTAGTAGTAGGTAGGAGCTAGATCCTACAGGTCTCTGACATGCTAAAGAGTGGATTTTATACTAAAGACAGTGGAGCCACTGAAGAGTTTTTAAGTGGGGAATGAAATAATCAGTCTTATAGGAACATCTAAAGAGGCATTGAGGAAGAGGATTGGATCAAGATCCATGAAGAGATGGAAGGGTTGTTGAACTAGTTGGCTACCAGTATTGTTTGGTCCATGAGTATTAAGAGTAATTTCTACATTTCAATTAATTGATTGATTAATTTTTAAAAGTTTATTTATTTCTAATCTCTATACCCAATGTGGGACTCAAACTCAACCCTGAGATCAAGGGTCATGTGCTCTACAGCTGAGCCAGGAAGGCACCCCATATTCTACATTTTTAAATGGTTGGGGGAAAAGTCAAATGATTAATATTTTGTGACTTGTGAATAGTATCTGAAAATCAAATTTCAGTGTCCTTAAAATTTTATTGAAACACAGTCCATGCTCATTTATTTATATATCGTCCATTGCTGCTTCCATGAGCCAAAGACAGAATTGAGTAGTTGCCACAGAGACTATACAGTTGGTAAATCCTAAAATATTTACTACTTGACCCTTTGTGGAGAAAGTTTTCTGATTGAATGTGGGCAAAAGTGATCAGAGTCACTGTAAAAGTGGGAGCCATGCAGAGAAAAGTGGGAGTGAATGTATTCAAACTACATTTATGTGAACTACATTGATAGAATTTATAGGGGTTGGCAACTAATTTGATGTAAGCATCAAGAAGAATGGGGATTATTAGGACATTTTTTAAACTAGTGTCTCAGTTGACAGAGTTGCCAGCCACTTGATTTTATTTTATTTTCTCAGTCACTCAATTATAAATTATAAGCAGAGAAATAATTTTGGAGAAGAAGATAATCAAAGTTTCAGGTGTTTTTAGATCGATGTATCTGAGATATATTCAGATATTGTTGGAATAAGGGATGAAACTCTTTCTTTTTTTTTTAAGATTTTATTTATTTATTTTTGAGAGACACAGAGAGAGAGCCTGAGGCACAGGCAAAGGGAGAAGTAGGCTCCATGCAGGGAGCCCAACCTGGGATGTGAGACTCAATTCCCGGACTCCAGGATCACACCCTGAGCTGAAGGCAGACGGTTAACCTCTGAGCCACCCAGGTGTCCCAGGGATGAAACTCTTGAGAGAGATCTCATTTTAGATTAGTGCATTCATAGTCCGTAGCTGGTAACTGAAGCTATAAAATCAACCAGAGTGAACGAGTGGTAACTCACCCTTAGGTTTTATATAAGAGTAAAATAAACATTTCAATAGGAAAGACACTTGGGAGATCTCACTCAGATTAGAGTGCGGCAGGGAGTCCAAGAGACAATAGGGCATGGTGGGGACTAAAATGATGACAGGAATGAAGATTATGTATAAACTCACTCTGGACTTTCACTCCAAGACTGACCTGGCTACAGCCACTGCTGAGTGCCCCATCTGCCACCAGCCAAGACCTATACTGCATCTCCAACATGGCACCATTCCCCAGGGTGGTGACCAGCTGTCCACCTAGTGACAGGTGGATTACATTGGACAGGTTCCATCTTGGAAGAGGGAACACTTTGTTCCAATTGAAATTGACATTTACTCTGTATATGAATTTGCCTTTCTTGAACGCAGAGCTTCTGCCAAAACTACCATCTGTGGACCTACAGAACACATATTCATACAGTATTGCTTCGGATTGAGGAGCTCATTCCATTGCAAAGGAAGTGCTGCAATGAGTTTATGCTTATGGAATTCACTGGTCTCACAATGTTTCCCACCATTCTTCTTCTTTTTTCTTTTTTCTTTTTTAAGATTTTATTTATTTATTCATGAGAGACACAGAGAGAGAGAGGCAGAGACACAGGCAGAGGCAGAAGCAGGCTCTATGCAGGGAGCACGATGCGGGACTCGATCCCCGGACTCCAGGATCACGCTCTGAGCTGAAGGCAGATGCTCAACCATTAAGCCACTCAAGCATCCCATCCTACCAATTCTAAGGTAACCAGGTTGAGAAAATAATGGAATAGCCTTTGGAAGACTCAAGTATAGTGCCAGCTAGATGGCAATACCTTTTAGGGCTGGGGCAGTGCCCTCCAGGAAGCTGTGCATGCTCTAAGTCATCATCCAATACATGGCGTTGTCTTCCCATAACCAGAATTTACAAGTCCAGGAATCCAAGGTGTAGAAATAGGTGTGGTATCCCTACTATTATCTACTAGCAAAATCTTTTAAAAATTTTATTTATTTATTCATGAGAGACACCGAGAGAGGCAGAGACACAAGCAGAGGGAGAAGCAGGCTCCATGCAGGAAGCCTGACGTGGGACTCGATCTCGGGACCCCGGGGTCACCACCTGGGCCGAAGGCAGGTGCTAAGCCACTGAGCCACCTGGGCTGCCCTACTAGCTAAATTTTTGCTTTGAGTCCCAATGATCTTATCCTCTGCTGGTCTAGAGATCATGCCCTATCATTAAGGTCAGTAGAAAGTTATAATAACCCAATCTAGGAAGGACCACTAATGGCCTAGACCTCTGAAGAATGAAGATTTAAGTCACTAGCAGGAAAAAAATTACTATCAGCTGAAGTGCTTGTTGAGGACAAAGGGAATATGTGCCGGTTTCTTAACAAGTTTGATGATAATAATACAATATTGTCGTCCATATCCACTATACTTGTGTTAGAGCTCTAGCGCTTATCTGCTACTGACTGGATTCAGAGGAAATAAGGAATGGGCACTGAAAGAAATTAGATATAAATACCACCGATGCCCATGAGACCAGTTGCAGAAACAAAGCCTGTGATTGTTATAAGTGTTTCTTCCCCTTTTTGTGACTGTGTTAGTCTGTTCAGGCTGCCATAACAGAATACCACAGACTTGGTTGCTTGAACAGCAGAAATTCATTTTCTTTTTTTAATTTATTATTTTATTTTTTATTTATTTTTAATTTTTTTAATTCATTTTCTTATGCTTCTAGAGGCCAGAAGTCCAAGACGACAGTGCTTATATGGTTAAGAAGTGGAGGAAGAAGTTATCCTTAGTCCACATTTCATCTAGCTAGACCAAGGATTAAATTTACATAAGAGATTAATAGGAGAAAAACCCAAAGTTTTATTACATGAACACACAGAGGCCCAATAATAGGATTGAGACCTGAAGAAGTAACCAAAGACAGGCAGTTTTTATACTGTTTAGACAAAGAGACAATAAATCTGTGAGGAAATGAAAGGACAAAGAAAACTTAACATTGGGAGTTTCAATTAGTAAGAAATTCTAAGCAGAATTTCAGCTGTGGTAATAAATTAGTATAAAGTTAACAAAAGTTATTTCTACAGCCTTCTAGGCTCTGAATTTCCTCTCTCTGGTGAAGGAGGTTTCCTTCCCTCCTGGTAGAGAGAGGCTGCCTTTCACCTGGGAGATTTATTTCCTGCCTTCATGGGACAGAGGAGGATATGAGTGTCCTTATGGCACAGGCTATCTCTTAAGTAACTTTTTTTTAGTAACTTTTTTTAAAGTAACTTTTTAAAAAAAGATTTTATTTATTTTTTCATGAGAGTCACAGAGAGAGAGGCAGAGACATTGAGGGAGAAGCAGACTCCCTGCAGGGAGCCTGATGTGGGACGAGATCCTGGGACCCTGGGTTGAGTCCTTGAGCTGAAGGCAGATGCTCCACCACTGAGCCACTCAAGCATCTCTCTTAAGTAACCTTTGTTGAAAATAATCAATATGCTGGAGTGGCCCATTTTGGGGCAGCATGCCTTTGGCCCCCTGCAGTTGGGTTCTGGTGAGAATTCTGGGATTGCAGATGGCAGCCTTCTTGATATGTCCTCACATGGCCTTTTCTCTGTGTGCATACTCTTGGTATCTCCTCCTCTTCTTCCTCTTCTTTTTTTTTCTTCCTCTTCTTTTGAAAGACTTTATTTAGAGCTTGAGCAGAGGGAGGGGCAAAGGGAGAGGGAGGGAGAGAGAGAATACCAAGTGGACTCTGCACTGAGCACAAAGCCCTAGGTGAGGCTGAGTCCCAAGACACTGGGATCATGACCTGTGCCCAAATCAAGAGTCATTTGCTTAAAAGACTGAGCCACCCAGGTGTCCCTGTCTCTTAATCATCATCTTCTTCTTCTTTTTAAAGATTTTTAAATTTATCTATTCATGAGAGACACAGAGAGAGAGCCTGAGACACAGGCAGAGGGAGAAGCAGGCTCCATGTACGGAGCCCGATATGGGACTTGATCCTGGGACTCCAGGATCACGCCCTGAGCCAAAGGCAGATGCCCAACTGGTGAGCCACCCAGGCGTCCCTGTCTCTTACCCTTTTTTAAAAAAAGATTTTATTTATTTATTCATGAGAGACACAGGGAGAAAGAGAGAGAGAGAGGCAGAGGCAGAGGCAGAGGCAGAGGGAGAAGCAGGCTCCACGCAGGAAGCCTGATGAGATACTTGATCCTGGGACTCCAGGATCATACCCTGGGCCGAAGGCAGGCGCTAAACCACTGAACCACCCAGGGATCCCTCTCTTACTCTTCTTACAAGGACATCAGTCCTGTTGGATTAGGGCCCTACCCTTATGATATCATTTAACTTAATTACCTGCAGAAAAGTCTTTTCTGCAAATATAGTCACATTGGGAGTTAGGGCTTCAACATACTAACTTGAGGAGGACGTAGTTCAGTCCATAACAGTCATAAATATATGTATATGTGTGTAGCAAATATTTTTTTTACTTCCATTTCCTTTTCTTCTTTTTTTAAGATTTATTTGAGAGACAGAGAGAGAGTGGGGGGAGGGACAAAGGGAGACAGTCTTCTTTTTTTTAAGGATTTTATTTATTTATTCATAGAGACACGGAGAGAGAGAGAGAGGCAGAGATACAGGCAGAGGGAGAAGCAGGCTCCACTCAGAGAGCCTGACGTGGGACTCGATCCAGGGTCTCCAGGATCACGCCCTGGGCTGCAGGTGGCGCTAAACTGCTGTGCCACCGGGGCTGCCCAGGGAGACAGTCTTCAAGCAGACTCCTTGCTGAGTGTGGAGCATGACACAGGACTCCATCTCAAACACATGAGATCATGACCTGAATTGAAACCAAGAGTTGGATGCTTAAATGACTGAGCCACCCAGGGGTCCCAGTTTAATTCCTTCTCTTATCCTATATCATGGAACATAAGATGTATTCATAATTGTTAACTTCCTATCAGAGTATTTAAGTTATACGATATGAAGGAAAAGAGTATACATCACCCAAAGACTGCATCATCTCATTGGGAGAGAGCATGTTTTTGGCTGTTTGCAGGATAGTTGTATTATCAGAAGTATGACTTTGCTATTTGCCTTATTTGGAGATTAAATGTAGTTTAAATGTATATGGGTGCCAAGCTGCAAAGGTTTCCAGTGTAGGGCTATTGCTAACAAGGTTGTGACATTCTTGTATATTTTTTCCTGGTGTACATAAGTAGTTATAAGGACATATACTGAGTAGTGGACTTGCTGATTTATAGCATATGGGTATTTTTGGCTTTGAAAGATATTGCAAAATATTTATTTTTCAAGATGGTTTTGCCAATTTATATTCCTATGAACAGTTGATATGAGGTAGTTACTGCATCCTTGCTTATACTTGACACTATCATTTTTTCAATTTTAGCTATTCTTGTGAGTATATAATTATATTTCATAGTGTTTGCAACTGGCATTTCTTTGTTGGTGTCAGTAAAATTGGGTCATTTGCATTTCTTTTGTGAAATGTCTGCTTAGCTCTTTTGCCCATTTTTCTATTGGGTTGTTTGGCTTCTTATTGATTTGTATTAGTTCTTTATATCTTTTGATGAACAGAAGATCTTAATGCAGTCTAATTTACCCATTTTTTGTAATGCTTTTTGTGTCTTGTTTGAGAAATTTTTCTGTCTTGAGGTCATTACACTTTTTTTTTTTTTTTTTGGTGAAAGATTTATTTGATCTGAAGAGAAACCAGAGTATCATTACACTTTTCTATATTGGTTTTTTTTTCCTACTTTTTTTATTGTGGTGAAATGCATATAACATAAAATTCACTATTTAATATTTTTCAGTGTACAGTCCAGTGGCAATAAATACATTCATGATGTTGTGCAGCCATCACTACCATCCATAATCCCAGCGTCTCAGGATCCAGTCCCATATCAGGCTCCCCACTGGGAGCCTAGTTCTCCCTCTGCCTATGTCTCTGCCTCTTTCTCTGTGTCTCTCATGAATAAATGAATAAAATCTTTTAAAAAGCTTCATGAGAGACACACACAGAGAGAGAGAGAGGCAGAGACACAGGCAGAGGGAGAAGCAGGCTCCATGCAGGGAGCCTGATGTGGGACTCAATCCTGGGTTTCCAGGATCAGGCCCTGGGCTGAAGGTGGCACTAAACCACTGAGCCACCCAGGCTGCCCAAATAAAGAAAATCTTTTAAAAAAATTACATATCCCTAAAGATTAGTAATATTGAGCATCTTTTCTTTTTTGTTCATTTTTAAAAAATATTTTATTTATTTATTCATGAGAGACACAGAGAGAAAGAGAGAGAGAGAGAGAGAGAGAGAGACAGAGACAGAGGCAGAGGGAGAAGCAGGCTCCATGCAGGGAGCCTGACATGGGACTGGATCCCTGGTCTCCAGGATCAAACCTTGGGCCAAAAGTGCCACTAAACCACTGAGCCACCGGGACTGCCCTTGAGCATCTTTTTCATGCACTTATTGGCCATTTATATATCTTTTCTGGAGAAATGTCTGTTCACGTCTTTGCCCCCTTTCCCACCAGGAACCCCAACCTCACAATCCCATTTTTTTATTTAGAAAAAAAATTTTAAATTGAAGTATAGTTGACACACAATGTTAATCCTTTGTGTATTTTTTTTAAGTTAAAAAAATTTTTTAAGTCATCTCTATACCCAACATGGGGCTTGAACTCACAACCCTGTGATCAAGTCCTGTGCTCCACCAACTGAGCCAGCTAGGCACCCTTCCTTTGCCTAGTTTTGAATAGAGTTGTTTGGTTTTTTGTAGTTGAGTTTCAGTAGTTCCCTAAATATTCTGAATCCCTTATCAGATATGATTTGTAAATATTTTCTCCCATTCTGGAGGTTGCCTTTTTACTCTGTTGATCTTGTCTTCTAGTGTACAAATTTTGAAATTTTTAAAATTTTTGGAGTTTTATTTTATTTATTTTAAAAAATATTTTATTTATTTATTTGAGACAGAGAGAACAAGCAGGAGCAGCATAAAGGGAAAAGCAGATTCCCCACTGAGGCAGGAGCCAAACATGGGGCTTGATCCCAGGACCCCTGGATCATGACCTGAGCCCAAGGCAGACATTCAACTGAGCCACCCAGGTGCCCCCAATTTTGGAATTTGTTTTTTGTTTAAGATTTTGTTTATTTATTCATGAAAGAGGCAGAGTCACAGGCAGAGGGTGAAGCAGGGTCCATGCAGGGAGCTTGACGTGGGACTCAATCCCGGGTCTCCAGGATCACACCCTGGGCTGAAGGCAGCACCAAACTGCTGAGCCACCTGGGCTGCCCTTCTTAAATTTTTTATTTTTTATTTTTTACTTTTATTATTTATTTATTTATTTATTTATTTATTTATTTAGTTACTTATTTTTAATTTTTTCCTTCTTAAATTTTTTAAATTAAAATATAGTTTTCTCTGTAGACATGTTACTTATCATTTGTTACCATCTAGTTCTAGGTCCTTGGGATTTTTTGTATGCTATTGTACATCACATTCATTATATATATATATATATATATATATATATATATATATATATATACACACACACACACACACACACACACATATATATATATGTATTCTAAAGATATATCTAAAGATATATATATATATATTCTGAAGATTTTATTTATTTACTCATGAGACATAGCAGAGACATAATGAGAGGCAAAAGGAGGCTCCTTGTAGGGAGCCCAATGTGGGATTTGATCCTGGAACTCTGGGATCACACCCTGAGCCGAAGGCAGATGCTCCACTGATCCACCAGGTATTCCTCACCTCATATTCTTTTATTAAATTTTATTTTCTTCTCTTGTAAGTTGAAATATGATAGAATTTTTATTTTATTTTTAAACTTCATTTTTTATTTTTTATTTATTTATGATAGGCACACAGTGAGAGAGAGGCAGAGACATAGGCAGAGGGAGAAGCAGGCTCCATGCACCAGGAGCCCGACATGGGACTCGATCCTGGGTCTCCAGGATCGCGCCCTGCGCCAAAGGCAGGCGCTACCGCTGCGCCACCCAGGGATCCCATGATAGAATTTTATATATTGATTTTTGATCTAGCAACCTTTCTAATTTTTAAATTCTAATAATTTATCTGTAGACCTATAATTTTATGTACATAATTATGCAATCATATTTTTTTTCCTTTTTCAAATTCTTATACCTTGTAATTTTGTGTGCATGTGTCATTATTGTACTTACTAGGGTTTCCAATACAATAGTAAACAGAAGTAGGAATAATGGTGGCTACAAATTATTCTCAATCTAAAAGGGAAAGGTTTTGGGGGATCCCTGGGTGGCTCAGTGGTTTAGTGCCTGCTTTTGGCCCAAGGCGTGATGCTGGAGTCCCGGGATCGAGTCCCGGGATCGAGTTCTGCATCAGGCTCCCTGCATGAAGCCTGCTTCTCCCTCTGCCTCTCTGTGTCTCTCATGAATCAATAAATAAAATATTAGAATAAATAAATAAAAGTGAAGGCTTTTAATGTCTTACCATTAAATATTATATTTGCTATGGATCAAATGTACACTTTGATTAAGAGGCATGCATATTTGTAGCAGAACACCTTGTCCTCAGCCCACTTCCTCTAGAAATGTAGGGCAAGCCTTGTAAAGCCTTGTAAATCTTCCAAAAGCCCTGCCCCTGTTCTTTTGGTGGCCCAGGTGTCCTACAGAGAGGAAAGGGGAGGGGAGGAATTCTCACTAATGCTTCAGTTACAGTTGGATCTAGTGGGGCAATCTGCTTTTGGGGATTGCAGTTGCTCTTCAGCCCAACACTGACACCATCTGGATGGAGGAAGAATGAACCATTGCAACCAATGTGTTGAACTTAGAGCAGTACAGTGATTACTCAAAAACCCTGGCCATTAACCTTTGTGTGGACAATTGGACTGCTCTAAAGGGATTCATCCTATGGCTTGGACAATGAGAAGCTCTTGTATGACAAGTATGCATGGAAACAGGGGAGCCTGGCAGACTTACTTGATGGAGCAGGAGACTTGTCCTCAGGGTCGTGAGTTTGAGCCCTACGATGGGTGTGGTGATTACTTAAAAAATTTTTTTTTAATTTTTAAATAAAAAAATATATATGTGGAAAGACTTTGGGTTTCACCTTCAAGATCATCAGTGTCTTCCCATGTGTAAGGCACTGATACCCCTAGCAATCAGGAAGCTAATGCCCTATTTCTGGTACAAGTCCTAGCAACTGGCCCTTCAGTAGATATAGCAAATTGGGCGCATAGAAAGAGTGGCCACTGAAGTGCTCGGATGGGATGGCATTTTGCCAAGGATGCTGGGTTGCCCTTGAAATACAGTGACTTGGGGATGCCTGGGTGGCTTAGCAGTTGGGCACCTGTCTTCTGTTCAGGTTGTGATCCTGGGATCCGCAATCGAGTCCCACATTGGGATCTCTGCATGGAGCCTGCTTCTTCCTCTGCCTATGTCTCTCACTCTGTGTCTTTCATGAATAAATAAATCTTAAAAAAAGAAAGAAATACAGTGACTTGGTGGAGTGGGTTGTCCCCCTCCCAAAACCCTATTTTGTCTTACTCTTCTGTGATTTTTTAAAAGATGTTATTTACTCATTCATGAGAGACACACACAGAGAGAGAGAGAGAGAGAGAGACAGGCAGAGGGAGAAGCAGGCTCTCCACAGGGAGCCCAATGCAGGACTTGATCCCTCCCCTGACCTGTAATCACATCCTAAGCCAAAGGCAGACGCCCAACCACTGAGCCACCCAGGCGTCCCTGTGATTTTGTTGAAAACTGATTTTCCCAGGGCACCTGGGTGGCTCAGTCAGCAAGGTGTCTGCCTTCAGCTCAGGTGATGATCCCAGGGTCCTGGGATTGAGCCCTGCATTGGATTATTTGCTTCCAGGGGAACCTACTTCTCCCTTTCCCTCTGCCTGCTGCTTCCCCCACTTGTGCTCTCTCTCTCTTAAAAAACAAAACCGGTTTTGTCAACTATATTCAACTGTCTCAGTACAGAACATTTTGAGACTCATTTTGAGATTTTGCCAGGCATGTGGAAGGGCAACAGGGCAAGACAACCAAGATAAGATGGTGATCCAGGTCGTTAACTACATAATCCAGACTTTAAAGAACTGAATGAGACCAGCAGAAGAACATTGAGGCATCAAGTCACAAGTTCTCTTTGAGGTTGCATCGAAGCTAGGGAAGGGCAGTACAAACCAGCTGGAAGAACAGAAAAAAAGTTAAGAGGAAAGTGTCTAGGGGATCCCTGGGTGGCGCGGCGGTTTGGCACCTGCCTGTGGCCCGGGGCGCGATCCTGGAGACCTGGGATCGAAACCTACATCGGGCTCCCAGTGCATGGAGCCTGCTTCTCCCTCTGCCTGTGTCTCTGCCTCTATCTCTCTCTATGTCTATCATAAATAAATAAATAATAAATAAATAAATAAAATCTTAAAAAAATAAGTGTCTACAGTTTGAGATTTCCAGTGTGAAATTCAGAGGGAGGGGGCCTTGCTGGAACAAATATGGGCAGCCTCCGGAGCTTCAAAGACTGCACATATCCATCAGACACTATCTGGCCACATGGTGGGAACTCATCCACTTTTGCCTTCTTCTGCCCCACATCAAAGATGCAGATTTTGGCATCAGGGGCACCTCTGCAGAAGGGAGATTTTGGATATGACCTATTCTTCCAATACTACTAACACCTGGCGGAGCAGCAGCCCATGGCGGCACCAGGTTCTTCAGTGGCTGGGAAGGAAAAGAGAGGAACTGGTACCTATTGGTAAAATCACATTTCCCAGCAGTTCAGTTTTCTCATTTATGGTTTAGAATGATGATCAAGTTGAGATAATGCATTAAAAATTGTATATAAATATACATATATAAAAATTCTATATAAAGGCTACTACTTTTAAAAATGTTGATGTTCTGGGACGCCTGGATGGCTCAGCGGTTGGGTGTCTGCCTTCGGCTCAGGGTGTGATCCCAGGATCCGGGATCAGGTCCCGCATGGGGCTCCCTGAGAGGAGCCTGCCTCTCCCTCTGCCTGTCTCAAGTGATTAAATAAAATCTTAAATTAAAAAAAGGTGATGTTCTTTTCTTTTTTTTAAGATTTCATTCATTTATTCATTTTTAAAACAATTTATTTATTTATTCATGAGACACACACACACACACAGAGAGAGAGAGAGAGAGAGAGAGAGGCAGAGACAGAAGCAGGCTCCATGCAGGGAGCCTGACATGGGACTCGATCCCGGGTCTCCAGGATCACACCCTGGGCCAAAGGCAGGCCCTAAACCGCTGAGCCACCCGGGCTGCCCTCATTCATTTATTCATGAGAGATACAGAGAAAGAAAGGCAGAGACACAGGCAGAGGGAGAAGCAGGACTGGATCCCGGAACACATCTGGAGCTGAAGGTGCACGCTCAACCGCTGAGCCACCCAGGTGTCCCCAAAATGTTGATGTTCTTATCTTAATTTTTTCCAGTCATGTGAGGTTCTACCAATAGGAGACACAGAAAAGACAAGCGTCATAAATATTCAGTGTCTAAGGAACAAAAAGACAAGATTATGAATTCTATACCGCAATCAATAAACATCTAATGGTTGTAGTTGTATATTTGATAATATGGCTACATGGTAGATGGTGTCGTGTCTGTGTAGCCATATGCATTTTTCATGTTGAGCAGAATAACAAATAGGGCAGTCAACAGTTCTTTGTGTCACCAGCCAGAACAAGAAGTTTCTTTTTTTACATGTATTCTTACTTTATTAAATCTTGCTAGCATTCTTTAAAGGAAGAACACACAGATAAGTAGGTTACACTGAAGAAATCTAATTTTTATAGGAGAATAAAGAAGCTTTGGGGCGCGTAGGTGGTTCAGTCGGCTAAACGTCTGCTTCTGGCTCAGGTCATGATCTCAGTGTCCTGGGATGGAGCCCCATGTCACTGTTGGGCTCCCTGCTCAGCGAGGGGCCTGCTTCTCCCTCTCCCTCTGTTGCTCCCCCTGCGTGTGCTAGTTCTTTCTCTGTCTCTGTCAAATAAATAAAATCTTAAAAAAGAAAGGAAAAGAAAAAGCCTTTAAGACACTTCCAGAAGGACATCTGATGGCTCAGTGGTTGAGCGTCTGCCTTTGGCTCAGGGTGTGATCCCGGAGTCCTGGGATCCAGTCCCACATGAGGTTCCCTGCAGGGACCCTCCTCCCTCTGCCTGTACCTCTGCCTCTCTCTGTGTCTCTCGTGAATAAATAAAATCTTTTAAATATATATATATATATATAAAGACACTTTCAGGTATTATCTTCAGTGATACTTATCTTTATTCTGGGACTTCCAGTCATATTCCACCCCTACAGCTACCACAAATGCAGCAAATCCCTATTTGAATAATGCACCAAAGGAAACATAGTTTGCAAAGCCAGCCAATGGTTGGCTCCAAGCTTCCTAGCAGCCCCATGGATCCCTCGGCCTACGTGCAGTCAGCTTCTCCTGGACAGATTGAAATGGTTTTCCTTCTGTCTTCCACTGTTTATAATCTGGAAGTTCCAGTTTAGTAGGACAGCGTCTGATAGCAATCTGACCTCTCGTAGCACTTAATTTTCAACCCTCCAGCCAGAACCAAAGGGAAACGGTGGTGTATGAAAAGTTTTTGGGGTATCTGAGAATTATGGGACACAATCTGTCTCTAAAAGTCAATATAGGAACACCTGGGTGGCTCAG
The DNA here is from genome assembly GCF_905146905.1 of Nyctereutes procyonoides. NCBI lineage: Eukaryota > Metazoa > Chordata > Mammalia > Carnivora > Canidae > Nyctereutes > Nyctereutes procyonoides. The sequence continues at coordinate 52,763 of NW_026575101.1, forward strand.
CGGTTAAACGCCTGTCTTTGACTCAGGGTGTGATCCTCAGGGTGTGATCCTGGGGTCCTGGGATTAAGTCCCACATTGGGCTCCCTGCATGGAGCCTGCTTCTCCCTCTGCATCTCTCATGAAAAAATAAATAAATAAAATCTTTAAATAAATAAAAGTCAATATGTTCCTTTTTTACTTCCTTAAAACTTAGTGTTCTACATATAAAACAATCTTACCTCTTGGATATTTTCTTACCTCTTGGATATTTCTGCTTGTACATATCTTTATTGTATCTCCTCCTCCTTTTATGAAACCATTGATTTATCTAAAAAAGTGAAGTTAGGGAAATGAACCAAGGAATAAGGTCACTGGTTTATATGGGTGATAGCACTACACAGGTGACTCTTTCAATAAAGAAACATGTTGTCATACCTGTTCTACTGTCATGTTAAATTCAAATGCCAGTGATTGGCGATCTCTTCTTGTGGGGCATTTGTTTAACTTAAACATTGCCCAGAGAGTGTCCATGAGGGGTTTGCTGACAAATCGTTCCTGGGGACATTGTTCTTCCTTTTCCTCTTCCTCTTCCAGTTTTTCTTCTACTTCCACTTCTTTTTCTTCTTTTTCTCTCCATTTTTCTTTTCTCCTTTCATCTTCATGATGATTCCTATTTGATTGCTCTGGATTTTGACCACAAAGCATAGCTGGTTCTTTCTGTATAGCAAAATCTGTGGAATCAAATCAAACTGCAGCTAAATTTGACTTTTAAATCGTAGTCAACATTCTTCAGTGAAAGAATATATTTGATTCTCATAAAGTAACAGTGTTGTCCATTGTTGGAAAAAAGAGAGGAAAGGAAAAGCAAAATTATTAAAATCAAAGACATTCATAAAAACATCAGTTTAGGGCAGCCCTGGTGGTGCAGCGGTTTAGTGCCACCTGCAGCCCGGGGTGTGATCCTGGAGTCCCGGGATCGAGTCCCACATCGGGCTTCCTGCATGGAGCCTGCTTCTCCCTCTGCCTGTGTCTCTGCCTCTCTCTCTCTCTCTCTCTCTTTCTCTCTCTCTCTCTCTCTCTCTCTCTCTCACTATCATAAATAAATGAAGAGCTCATGGAGCAAACTGAGAAGGGTGGGTAACCCGAAGGTGTTGCTCCACACCCAGGGCAGGGAGATCTGAGCAAAGAACACACTCCCTGCCAACAATATTGCCAGAACCCCTAGAGTCTGCTGCTGAAACTGCCCAAGCCTGTATAGCCTGCAGCCTTGCATTGTTAGAGGGGAGCTTTCCAGAAACAGAGATAGAACAATGGCTTCTCCCATTTTCCTGTCTTCCAGTCTCCCCCAGGACTTCCTCTCTTTGGTCAAACACAACCAGAATCCAGCTGCCCACGGATTCCAGGAAGTACAATTTACAGGGGTCTAGTCCTCTGCAAAACAGAGCAGAGCACAAGGATAGATGCTCTGTTTCCATTCCACTGAGGAATGGAAATGGAGCTGAGGACAGGAGAATAATTGGACCACTCACCTTTTGGGTTTTGTCTTTATGTTTTGTTTGTTTGTTTATAGCAGGGGAGAGGGAGGGGCAGAGGGACAGGGAGAGAATCTAATGCAAGTTCCACACCCAGCACAGAGCCTAATTTCAGGATCCTGAGATCATGACCTGAGGTGAAATCAAAAGTCAGATGCATAACTGACCCAGCTACCTAGATGCCCTTAGATTTTTTTTTCTTAAAGATTTTATTTATATGAGAATGAGAGAGAAAGAGAGAAAGCACACAGAGGAAGAGGGATAAGCAGACTCCCCACAGAGCAGGGAGCCTGATGCAGGGCTCAAACCCAGGGCCCTGTGATCATGACCTGAGCCAAAGGCAGATGCCCAACCATCTGAGCCACCCAGGTGCTTCTAGATTTATTTATTTATTTATTTATTTATTTATTTATTTATTTATTCATTCATTCATTCATTCATTCATTCATGAGAGACACTCAGAAAGAGAGAGGCAGAGACACAGGCAGAGGGAGAAGCAGGCTCCATGCAGGTAGCCTCATTCGGGACTCGATCCCAGACCCCAGGATCATGCCCTGAGCCAAAGGCAACCGCTCACCTGCTAAGCCACCGAGGTGTCCCTAGATGGTTGTTTTTAAATAAAATGAGACAAGTATCTGTCTCCCAAACCCTAGAGAACACGTTAGCTCTCTGATTGTCCAAAGCATCCCTTTATTTGGCTTGAGATGGGCAGTGAGCAGCAAAGCACAACAAACTCCCGTGTTGCTGAAATCGAAATACTGAATAACCTTTATTTAATCTCATGGTATCCTGTAACAATTGTGTCGATGTTTTGCACTGAGGATGCAAAAGCAGAAGTGGGGAAGATGCTGGTGCCTTCCCATGACTGGAAACAGTGGTACCAAACTTTACTAAGACTTACTGTATAGTTTGCTACCATGCCTGCACAGTACAACTAAGTGCCACTGTCACTAAGGAACGTTTCTGACTGTAGTAAATGGAAGGATGTGTAAAGTGCTCTAAGTCCAGGCAGCTCCAACCCGGGCTCTGGTTAGCCTTATCTTATTCTGGACCCAGATACTTAAGAGAACAGCAGGTTTTGTTTATCTGTGAGAGTAAGGCAACTGAAGACCTCTTGTACCACCTATAGAATCAACAATGCCTCATGGATTATGTCTTTTTTTTAAGATTTATTGACTCGAGAGATAGACAGCAGAGAGCGTGCACTCAGGAGGAAGGGCAGGGGAAGAGGGAGAAAGAATCTCAAGCAGACTCACTGCGGAGCAAGGAGCCTGCCCTGGGGCTTGATCTCAAGACCCTGACGTCCCAACCTAACCTGAAATCAAGAATTGGACACTTAAATGGCTGAGCCCAGGTGCCAGGCGTCATCTTAATAAGGGTCTAGTTACCATGTAGAGGGAGGGCCCCTCAGAGCTCCTGCTCATATGATAACAGAAATGATTATAGGGTGAGCATAAAATAAAGGTATTCCAGATAGGCAAGTTTCCTTTCATAGAAAGCTGCAAAGGCAATATTTATCAAAATAGGGAAGGAACCCCCCCCCAAAAAAAAGGAAATGAGCATGAGCTCAGGAAAAGACAACAACTCATTACCTGAAGATGGTGAGGAAAGTAGCTCCACAGTGACAGGTATACACATGCATAGAGAACAAAAAATCCACATGCATGCCCAGAAAGCTTCAGGAAGGAATTTGGATAACTGGGAAAGAATTCAGAGTTGAATTACTGATCAGCAGTGATAAAACAAAGTGTATAGAAAAAAATTAATCCCTGAGAAGATAGTTATGCAGAAAAGGAAAAATAATTTGCTACATCTTTTTTCATTTTCTAACCTTTTTTTTAAAGATTTATTTATTCAGAGAGAGAGAGAGAGAGAGAGAGAGAAGCAGAGGACACAGATGGAGGGAGAAGCAGGCTCCATGTAGGGAGCCCAATGGGGGACTTGATCCAGGGTCTCCAGGATCATACCCCGGGCTGCAGGAGGTGCTAAACTGCTGAGCCACCGGGGCTGCCTTCTAACACCATTTTTTTTAAAGTTTTAATTTAAATTCCAGTTAACACACTATGTGGTATTAGTTTCCAGTGTATGATCTACTGATTCAGTATTTCCTTATGTCACCTGGTGGTCATTAAGTTAATGGTCGTTCCAGTTGGAACTCCTTTTCTCCTCACCTCCCTAACATTTTAGTTATATGTTATATTTCACATCCCTTGGTATGTGTGAAGTTCCTTCACGGATTTATATTTTGAGATTTTATTTATTGATTGATGAGAGACACACAGAGGTGCAGACACAGGCAGAGGGAGAGGCAGGCTCCCTGCAGGGATCCTGATGTGGGACTTTATCCCAGGACCTCAGGATCACGCCTGAGCCAGAGGCAGATGCTCTACCACTGAGCCACCCAGGTGTCCCCCTTCACTGATTTTTATGTAAACATTCATTTTCACTGCTTTTGTGTTTCCTCAAGGTGGCCTCTTCTCTCCCCTTCAGCTGTGGAGTTGGTTGTCCGCCTTCAGGTCGACTTCTGGGGTATTGAGGATGGTTTGTTCGTTTTCTAGTTGTGTTGGTGGGAGGAGGTGAGCCTAGGGTCCTTCTCCACCAAGGCCATCTTCCCGTTCCTATGTATTTCCGTTTTTAATAACTTTCAGAGTCCTGATAATCAGAGTGGGAGTTTAATGTACAAGGCCTCCTGCTGAGGAATCAAGAAACAGCAAGACAGGGGCACCTGGGTGGCTCAGCGGTTGAGCGTCGGCCTTTGACTCAGGCGTGATCCCGGAGGCCTGGGATCGAGTCCCACATCATGCTCCCTCTGACCATGTCTCTGCCACTCTCTCTGTCTCTCATGAATAAATGATATATATATATATATATATATATATATATTTTAATTCTGGACTTGAAGACACTGGAAAACATGGTCAACACTATTGACCTTTTGCTTTGGGGGCTCTCTGCACGCGGTCAGCATACCGGGCTTTTACCTCTACCCACTAGATGTCAGTAACACTCCCTTATTTGCCAAACTGGGAAGAGGAGGATGGTCCCAAGGGGAGAACTACTGGCTGTTTATCATCTGTCTTAGCTTTACAATGTGCAGCTCTCAACATCTTACTGATTCTGTCTTTTCAGGTTGAGAGGTAAAAAGAATTTAAAGATTTTAAGAAGGTTTTGGGGATTGAGATATGTGAACTACATACAAGGTTTTCCCCTAGAGTTGCTTTTCCTTTCCTGAGAAGGAAATTTAGACAGGAAAGTCTTTACAGATACTGTCAGAGAATCATGGGCAGTAATTACCAACTTTGGCCATATGTTAGAATCAGCTGCGGGAGAAATATATGCATACTTCCTCCTCAACCTCAACCATGCCCGGGAAAACATTGAATTGGTTTGGAGATGGGCCCAGAATAGGTATTGTTTAAAAGCACCTTGGGAGACTCTACTTGCAATCTCTGCAGAGAAGCACTGATCTAGGAATGAGATGAAGCCCGGGTAGCAAGCAATGATTAGGCTGAACAAAAATTTTTTTTCCCATGGAAAATACTTGATGGGGCAAAGAATGATTCTCAAAGGGGAACAAACTGATTTTTCCAGCAGCTTCAAGTATCTGAAACATTGATGCAGCTTGTCTGAATACAGACAAGAGAGTTTGGATTTCTTTCCAAGTATCTGTGGGGGAAATCTTCAAAATTTAAGATACTAATCATTAAAATCCATTTCCAAGTTGAATTTGATGTAGTTTCATTTTTTTAAGATTTTATTCATTTATTCATGACAGACAGAGAGAGAGAGAGAGAGAGAGAGAGAGGCAGAGATACAGGCAGAGAAGCAGGCCCCATGCAGGGAGCCTGATGTGGGACTTGATCCCGGGTCTCCAGGATCACGTCCTGGGCTGAATGCAGGTGCTAAACCGCTGAGCCACCCAGGGATCCCTTGAGGTGGTTTCAAATAAGTCATATATATGCAATAAACCAGTTTAAGTAGAATATTTTTACCTTGAAAGAGATAAAAGCAAATATTCTATCTCTAGCCAGTGATGCTTGAACATTAAATCCAGCACCAGGGCAGCCCCGGTGGTGCAGCGGTTTGGCGCTGCCTGCAGCCTGGGGTGTGATCCTGGAGACCCGGGATCGAGTCCCACATAGGGCTCCCTGCATGGAGCCTGGTTCTCCCTCTGCCTGTGTCTCTGCCTCTCTCTCTGTGCCAATCAATCAGTCAATCCAGCACCAATCCTTGTCTGCAGGGCAAAAAAGGGCAAGAGTAACTTATTCATTATGCTGTTTCACAAGAGAACTTAATAGTTCAAGAAAATTAAACTTTATTCTGGTAGCAAGTTAAAACAGGAATTTATTACCAAGAAATATGATTTTCATCCATCTCATATTTTTTCTTTTACAAATCCATACTTTTAGTTTTTAATGTTTAAATTCTCGAGGGGTACAGCATCACATCCACTGTGTTCAGTGGTCTTAGCAGGAATTTGGCATAAACCAGGCCACTGTCCCATGCCTGTTACCTCTCCCCAAATTATTCTGGTTTTGTTCAGTTTGCCACCAGGAGTTACTGTGTTCTTTGCTTTGCACGTATTTAAGCATGTCTCTCACCTAGATAGAATTCAGTTTCATCTCTAACATAAACACCTTCAATTTTCTTTAAAGATTCTATCTATTCATGAGAGACACAGAGAAAGAGTCAGAGACATAGGCAGAGGCAGAAGCAGGCTCCCTTGACGTGCGACTTGATCCCGGGACCCCTGGATCAGGACCTGAGCTGAAGGCAGACTCAATGACTGGACCACCTGGGTGCCCCACCGTCATTTTTTTTCCTTTTTACCTTCAATTTTAAGAAGAGCTGTGTGATTCCTTTGGTTTCAGAGACACCAGTATAGTCAGCAAAAATGGCCTTAGAAGTACTTTCGCCAGCATCACTACAGCCTCCAAAATGGCAGGGAAGAGCCTTAGGTAAAAGTTGAGGACTTATATTCAAGCACAGCTCACCTTGTGCTTTCTGTCCTCCTTCACGCAGTACTGTCCAGAGTGCACTACTCAAACACAAAGATAAACCTGGACTATCTGAGAAGTGTTAATTTTCTTCAGTTATATTTCTTTGATGTTTTAGAAACAGTGGGATCTTGTGCAGTCTAATGAACAATTTGGAGTACTGCTGTTTTGTTGTTTCTGAATGTGGGTTGAACAAATCCTCCTTAGGGTAATTATTTCTTTTAAAATCTTCTCTGTGTCCTTAAAGATAAACGAACTAAACAGCTTTTTTTCATTCACAGAAATTGGGGCATGAAGATGAGCCTTAGTAACTCAAAACTGAGGGGCACCTGGTTGGTGCCATCAGAAGGACATGGGACTCTTGATCTCAGGGTCATGAGTTCAAGCCCCAGGTTGGGCAGAGATTACTTAAATCTTTATTTTTAAAAAGTAGAATAGGGCACCTGGGTGGCTCAGTGGTTGACTGTCTGCCTTTGGCTCAGGTCATGATCCTGGGGTTCTGGGATCGAGCCCTGTATCAGGCTCCCCACAGACAGCCTGCTTCTCCCTCTTCCTAGGTCTTTGCTTCTGTCTCTTATAAGATCTTTTAAAAAATTAAATTAAAATTGAAATAAAATTGTAAAAAGTGGAATACCAAGGAAGAGGAAAAGGATTCCAGAATTCACTATCCTGAGTGCTGAATTCTATTCTGATGTCCAGGTGACTCCTTTCGATACCATTCAAATATTCTTTAATGCATTTGTGACAGACTAAGAGTTGCTTTTCATGTCAATTTTCTGTCTCCTTTGGTAAAACTTTAATTTTTTGCTTGGCATATTGCACCCTCAGCTCAATATATGTTTCCAAACCACTCTTATGATTAGTATGGCTACAGGATTGAATGCTAGCCAAAGAGGAATAAGCAGAGGTGTTGTAGGAAGCCTCCCAAAAGGATCCCTAAAAGATTCAATTAGCTAATTGTGGTCTATACATGCTACAATATTTGAACTGGAAAACATGTTAAACGAAATAAACTAGACATAAAAGGACAATTATACGATTACACTTATACGAGGTAGGTATGATATGCTGATGGCTGCACAATATTATGGTATTTTGACCACAATAATGACACAAGGAGTTTGATTTTTGACAAAGGTGTGGAATTCAATGGAAGAAAGATGGCCTTTCAATAAATGCTGCTAGAGCAGTTGGAAATCTATACGCAAAACAACAACAACAACAACAAAAAAAAAACACTCTGCTTAATACCTTATCCAAAAATTAACTGAAAACGAGAATCATGGACTTAAATTTAAAACAAAACTAAACATCAGAAAACATCTTAAAGATCTAGGGGTAGGGAACACCTGGGTGGCTCAGTGGTTGAGCTGGTCGTGATCCTAGGGTCCTGGGATCAAGTCCCTCATCGGGCTCCCAGAAGGGAGCCTGTTTTTTTCTTCTTTAGATTCTTATTTATTCATGAGACACACACACACAGAGGCAGAGACACAGGCAGAGGGAGAAGCAGGCTCCCCTCTGGGGAGCTCTGTCGGTCTCTTCATGAATACATAAAATTAAAAAAAAATCTAAAGGTAAGCAAATAATTCTCAAGAGTTGACACAAAAGCAGGATTCCACCCCTACCCCCACCCAAAAAAGCAGGATCCCTAAAAGGAAAAATCTATAAGTTGGATTTCATTAAAATCAAGAACTATTGCTCCATAAAAAAAATCTTAGGAGCATAAAAATAAAGCAAAACAAAGGATAAAAAGAAAAACCAAAGTGGGGAAAAATATTTGCAAACCACGTATTTTCAATGTAGATGAAACAGGCCTCTACTGGAAGATGCCATCTATGACTTTCATAGCTAGTGAGAAGTCAGGCCTGGCTTCAGAGCTTCAAAGAACAGGCTAATGTTAGTGGATAATGTCACTGGTGACTTTAAGCTGAAGCCAATATTCATTCAACATTCTGAAAATTCTAGGGCCCTTAAGAATTATGCTAAATGTACTCTGCTTATACTCTATAAATGGAACAGCCTGCATGACAGCACGTCTGTTTACAACATGGTCTGGTTACAACATGGTTTACTGAATATTTTAAGTCCACTGTTGAGTCCTACTGCTCAAAAGATTTCCTTTCCCATATGACTGCTCATTGACAATACACCTGGTCACCCAAGAGCTCTGATGGCCAATGAGGTTCATGTTGTTTCTTGGCTGCTAATACATCCATTCTGCAGCTCATGAAACAGGGCTTTCACCTTTCAAGTCTTATTTTTAGACTTGAGTCTTATTTGAGAAATACCTTCTGTAAAGCTGTAACTGCCATTGATAGTGAATTTTAATAGATCTGGGTAAAATATATTGAAAACCTGGAAAATCATTCTTGATGCCATTAAGAACCTTATTCAAGGTAAGAAGTCAAAATAAATATTAACAAGTTTTGAAGTTGATTCCAATCCTCATTGGAGGATTTTGAGGAGTTCAAGACTTCAGTAGAGAGTTATTATAGATGTGGTTGAAACAGCAAGAGAACTAGAATCAGTGGCGGAGCATTAAGATGTGACTGAATTGCTGCCATCTCATGATCAAACTTGAATAAGTTTTTTTCTAATGAAAGAACAGAAAGAGCAAAGAAAGTTGTTTCTTGGGCAGCCCAAGTGGCTCAGCGGTTTAGCGCCATCTTTAACCCAGGGTGTGATCCTGGAGACCGGGATCGAGTCCCACATCGGGCTCCCTGCATGGAGCCTGCTTCTCCCTCTGCCTGTGTCTCTACCTCTCTCTCATAAATAAAACCTTAAAAAAAGTTGCTTCTTGAGATGGAACCTACTTCTGTTGAAGATGCTGTGAAGATCGTTGAAATACAGAGGACTTAGAATAGTACATTAACTTAGTAGATAAGGCAGCAGCAGTTTGAGAGGATCGACTCTAATTCTGAAAGTTCTGTAGGCAAAACGCTATCAAATAGCATAGATGGATGCTACACAGAAATTGTCCTGGAAAGGAATTGATGAAGCAAACTTCATTGTTGTCTTCAACATTGGAGGCCAGACCATTAGCCAGTAAAAGTATTACCACTGGCTGAAAACTCAAATGGTTAATATTTTTAGCAAAAAAGTATTTAAGGCATATAAATTTTTTTAGACATGATGCTTTTGCACATTTAATAAACTAAGTATAATGTAAACCTAACTTTTATAGGTACCGAAAACCAAAAGATTCATTTGACTGGCTTTGTTGTGAGACTTGCTTTATGACAGTGGTCTGGTCCAAACTCACAACTCCAAGGTATGTTTGCAAATAGTAGAAAGAACAAGAAAATTAAGTGGAAATATTTAAAGGATGCATAGGAAAAAATATAAACATAAAGGCAATCCAAAATACACAGGACTGGACTCCCCAGGGAAAACAAGAGGAATGGAACAGGACAATTATGAGGAAAGCCCTCAGGAAACTAAATGAAACAAAGAACACACCAAGTTCACGAGGAAATGATCCAAAATGGTCCAAACAGAGCTATTTGAGGAGCCATCTTTAAAGATAAAAGACCCTTTTGAACCATCAGGCAAAAAGAGAAACAGGTGAAGGGGTGGAGAGGGGGAAGGGGGAGCAAGCTGGCCTCAGCTCTCATTAACACTCAGCATTTACAACATTTCAACAATGCTTCTAATTAATATCCTTGAGCAAAAGGAGACAAGTGGTCAAGAAAAAAAGAACAGTTTGAAATATTAAAGACTTCAGGGCACTGAGTCCTTCCTGAAGAAAGCACTAGAGAACAAGTGAGGAGTAACTGGTTAAGTACAGAAAAGACACAGCAATGAGCGTTACATGTATGTAACCGCAGGAAAAAGGACTTAATTTAAAAAAAAATTAAGGAAAAAGGACTTTAAAAAGGGACAAAAATGGATATAGAATAGCTGTTTCCGGGGATCCCTGGGTGGGGCTCAGCGTTTTAGCACCTGCCTTTGGCCCAGGGCGTGATCCTAGAGTCCCGGCATCGGGCTCCCTGCATGGAGCCTGCTCCTCCCTCTGCCTGTGTGTCTGCCTCTTTCTCTGTGTATATCTCATGAATAAATAAAATCTTAAAAAGTTTCCTATGAAAACTTGAGTTCAGCAAGACAAAGCTGAACAATATATAATTTAATGGACTCCAATTCAAATTAAGAGGTAGAGAAGACAGAAGGGTAAGGAAGGAAAAGAGGGGAAAATGGAGTAATAATCACTGTTTGCATTAGGAAAATAGGTACTAAAAGTAAAAATGTTAATGAAGTTATATGAAATTTGAATTCTCCTAAATTCCCAAACTATTACACACATACAAATATAGCTGGCATGCTAAAGGGAGATAAAAAAAAATCACCCACCGAAACATTTTCAGATCGTGTTAGACCACAGAACCTAAATCTTTGCTGCATAAGTCACAAGAATGATATAGAAAGGCTGAATATAAAGGAATTGTATAATTTTTTGCCTAAGTCTCTTAAATGATTCATTACATAATACTCTTGCTCAAGTTACAAGTTTAAGTACTTGAGGTTGAAGGGTTGTAACATCTGAAATTTACTTCCAAATACCTCAGTAAAAAGTGTTACGCATGGCTAATATCTAGAGGAGTTGTGTACATAAGCTTATTGCTCTAGCCTTGGGAATGGTTTGAAATTTCTTAAAAAGCTAAAAATAGGTGTAGGGGCAACCTGGCTAGCCCGGTCGGTGGACTGTTGATTTCAGGGTTGGGAGTTTCAGCCCCACTGAAGTAATAGTTTACATTGGGTGGAAGTTAATTTAAAATATTTTAAGACTGTATTTGAGAAAGATAGTGAGAAAGGACAAGCAGTGGGGAGAGGGAGAAGCAGGCTTCCCACTGGGAAGGGAGCCCAATGAGAGGCTCATTCCCAAGACCCCAAGATCCCCAGCCGAAAGCAGGTGATGCTTAATTGATTAACCCAGGGACCTGTAAAAATAAGGCAACAAAAAAAATAGAAAGTGACACCTGTTCTGTATTGCAATCAGTGAGGAAATCTAATATAAAATCCCTTAACACCTGATAAGTGAACTTTTTTTCATGATAAAATCTTTTTAAAAGTTCCTTTATTGGGATCCCTGGGTGGCGCAGCGGTTTGGCGCCTGCCTTTGGCCCAGGGCGCGATCCTGGAGACCCGGGATCAAATCCCACGTCGGGCTCCTGGTGCATGGAGCCTGCTTCTGTCTCTGCCTCTCTTTCTCTCTCTCTCTGTGTGTGTGTGACTATCATGAATAAATAAAGAAAAAAAAGAATATAAAAAAAAGTTCCTTTATTTATTCATGAGACAGAGAGGCAGAGACACAGGCGAAGGAGAAGCAGGCTCCCCATGGGGAGCTCGATGTGGACCCGATCCCAGATTCCAGGATCAGGACACCCAACCCCTGAGCCACCCACGTGCCCAAAGAAAGGAACTTAAGAGGGAAGATGAAGAGGCACACAATAGAGCATTTGCTTTAGGTACAGGCAGTATTTCCATCTCACATCAGCCACTTCTTACATGGCCTTGAATGGGCTTAATGAATACAGAACACATAATGTGTGATCTTGTTCCAAGTTTTTTTTTTTTTTTTAAAGCCCTATCTTTGGGAGAACTAAGCTGGAGGGGCGTTTTTTTAATTTATTCATGATAGTCACACAGAGAAAGACAGAGTGGCAGAGACACAGACAGAGGGAGAAGCAGGCTCCATGCAGGGAGCCTGATGTGGGATTCGATCCCGGGTCTCCAGGATCGCGCCCCGGGCCAAAGGCTGGCGCCAAACCGCTGCGCCACCCAGGGATCCCTCTTGTTCCAAGTTTAACCAAACTTCAAGCCTGCCTCCACTTACCATGTTGGTAGACTAGGATAGCCCGACTAGTTTTAAGTAGAATAACCCCTGAAGACCTACCTTGGTAGCAAGCAGGGGCTAACATTTAATATCCCAAGACATCACTGTTGCACTTGCCATTTATTGCAGCCAGTCCTCTCAAGTTCATGCTTGGGTTCTGCCTCCACTCCATTCTGAAGACCCACAGATCATCATTTCTTACCTATGTATTTATCGCATGGGATTTAGTTCTTCAGCCTAGGTCTTTAGTGGCTTCTCTTATGTACGGTGTTCTTGTCAATGAACAAAACTCTGAACACGTGCTCCAATTCTATCTCCCTCCCAGTTGAGAGCTCTTCCAGAAGTTGGTATGGACAAGTATCTGTGTCCTTAATTTCTAACCTTACCCCCAAAGGTATCAAATTCCTTCCCAACAGGACAATATCACACAAAATGTCAGGTTACATTATAGCAATGTCATGAGGGTAAGGACTATTGTTCACTGAATACACAGCTAGCAAAAGCAATAAAAAAAAAGATTTTGACTGCTATCACGAGGAGAAACAGGGGCAGCAGCAGAGGGAGAGGGAGCAGGCTCCCCGCTAAGCAGGGAGCCTGGTGTGGGGCTCAATCCCAGGACCCTGGGATCACAACCTGAGCTGAAAGCAGATATTTGACTGAGCCACCCAAACACACCCCAATAACAAGACTTTAAGTATTCAAATAAGTCTCAGTTTTAATAAGATCCTCTTCATACACATTTGCTACTAAAAATTGAAATAGCACATCAAAAAAATTACAATTTCTGAAAACCAGAAAAATCTACCTTATGCACACCCTCCCCTAATTATACTCTAACCAAACCACCCCAAGTTTTCTGTGTATTCCTTCTGCACAAGTTACTTGGCTTCGATTTTTTGATGTTAGGTTTTATCTTAATGACTTTAGGCTTCTCAAACACTTAGGCACACTCAACCTAGTAGTGCTTCCTTAGGTCAAACTGAAAATGGACATAAACTGACACCATTCAAATGCAAACTACAGGAACTGAAGTCATTCAAATGAAAACTACAGGATTCCTCACAAACTAATATCAAACTGGAATAGATACAAGACAGTTTATATCAATAGATTAAAATATTACAACTTGTCTTAACATAGAACAGCTTTCCCGAGCTGCTGCATAACGATCCTAGAATTACTAATCAGAGGAAATAGTACAAGGTTATGTTTACATTGGCTCCGTGTCATTATTTTCCATGCTGGTATCCTCAGAAACATCTTTAGGATACAGGCAATAATGACAGGTACATCTAAATCTTTCCACTCTGGATTCCCCCTGGGGGGGGAGAAAGAAATGGATTAATTGCACCATGAGCTGTAAACAACCCTCAAATCTAGGCTTGGTTTTTATTAATAATCTTTTTAAGTAGACTACACACAGAGCATGGAGCCCATGTGGGGCTTGAACTCACCACCTAGATCAAGACATGAGCTGAGGGATCCCTGGGTGGCACAGTGGTTTGGCGCCTGCCTTTGGCCCAGGGCGTGGTCCTGGAGACCCGGGATCGAATCCCACGTCGGGCTCCCGGTGCATGGAGCCTGCTTCTCCCTCTGCCTGTGTCTCTGCCTCTCTCTCTCTCTCTCACTGTGTGCCTATTATAAATAAAAAAAAATTAAAATAAAAGACATGAGCTGAGATCAAGAGGCAGATGCTTAACCAACTGAGCCACCTAGCAGAGCCACCCCTAGAATAGCCTTTGGAATACACCTTTTTTAGGGACAATGAGGCAGGATTGAAACGTGGGTACTAAAGAATGCCATATTGTGGGTCATTATGTGATGGTAACAGCTGATTGTCCAACAAAAATATATTCTGGTGTCATTCTCTGAAGGTCTTAAATGTGAGCGATTACTTCTCAACACTGAACTCATGTGTATGCCCTCTTACTACGGAGTATTGTCATGACCTTTTTTTTAATTTTTATTTATTTACGATAGTCACAGAGAGAGAGCTAGAAAGAGAGGCAGAGACATAGGCAGAGGGAGAAGCAGGCTCCATGCACCGGGAGCCCGACGTGGGTTTTGATCCCGGGTCTCCAGGATCGCGCCCCGGGCCAAAGGCAGGTGCCAAACCACCACACCACCCAGGGATCCCCCGTTTTTTAAGAACATTTTATTGGGGGATCCCTGGGTGGCGCAGCGGTTTGGCGCCTGCCTTTGGCCCGGGCGCGATCCTGGAGACCCGGGATCGAAACCCACGTCGGGCTCCCGGTGCATGGAGCCTGCTTCTCCCTCTGCCCCTCTCTCTCTCTGTGACTATCATAAAAAAATTAAAAAATAAAAACTTTGTATTTATTTATGGGGGGGCGGGCTCAGTGGACAGAAACACAGGCAGAGGGAGAAGCAGGCTCCATGAAGGGAGCCCGATGTGGGACCCAATCGCAGGACTCCAGATCATCCCCTGGGCCGAAAGCAGGCACCAAACCGCAGAGCCACCCAGGAATCCCTCCATGACCATGTTTTTGACAGCACTTGAAGTACAAATATACCACACCAAGAGTTGGCCTTAATGTAAGAAATAGACTGGAGGTGATGTCAGTGTAGGTTCATCAACTACCAATTTATCATCCTGGCATGGAATGTTCACAGTGGAGGAGCCTGTTCAGGAGGTATGTGGGAACGCTGGACTTTCTGATCAATTTTGCCATTAACCAAACTACACTAAAAATTACAAATATGAATGTATTTCTCCAGAGTTTCTGGATATTCAGAAATTCAAAGTCAATTTACCTTTCCTTCTCTCAAAAAGAAAAACCAAGAAATAGGGTGCCTGGGTGGCTCAGTTGGTTAAGCGTCTGCCTTCAGCTCAGGTCACGTTCCCAGGGGCCCTGGGACTGAGACCCGCGTCTCGGGCTTCCTGCTCAGTGGAAAGACCATTTCTCTCTCTCCGTCACTCCCTTGCTTATGCAGTCTTCCTCTGTTACATGGATAAATAACATCTTTTAGAATACAAATCAGATACCCACTCTCATGTGTCATTTGAATAAAAATCTTATTTTACCTCAATTTCCTGCTCCAGTAGATCCTTTTGAAGCTTTATGGGAAGAAAAAAAAATGATTGAAAGTTACATTACTAATATTATACATCTACTAGAAGATAAAAATTGGAGAATGTTAAAAATCCAAGTGTTAGTCACACCCTGCGCTCACCAGGATAGTTGAGTGACTGCTGCTCATCATTCTTAATTGCTTGTGCACCTCCACTCCCCCACCCCCGCCCCCATGGGGAAACGCTGTCTAGATCACTGGAACCTACCATGGACCGCTTGTTAACGTAGCGCTGGTACTGAATCAACGGAATCATCCTCTCCATCCTTTCTTTCCTAGCAGTTAACAGAGTCCTCACTCCACTCCTCTTCCTGTTGTTGCTGAGGATGCGGTCAACAAGCCCCTGTGGTTTCTTCTCTCTCTCCTGCTGCTGGGGTGGATATTCTGGTAGAGGGGAGGGGAGTTTGATACTAGGGTCTAGAGTCAGTTTGCTAAGGTTCTTTACTAACACTTCGGACATGGTTTGAACAGCTGCTGAAAGAAAAGAGAAAGACCCATTAGGGTGCATTCCATCATCCAGTAGTTACTGGTCTCAGGCTCCAAGTAGGTCTGCTCTTAAGCAGATTCAATGATGGACAGTGGGAGGTTTTTCAGGGTGGAAGATCACATAGCACGTTACCTACTGTGCCATCTAACACACTGCACATGGTGAGAGGGTTTGAGAACATGCTTAAGAATCTGCTTTGATGGGGGGAACCTGGGTGGCTCAGTTGGCTAAGCAGTTGACTCTCGATCCCAGCTCAGGTGTTGATCCCATGATCTCAGGGTCCTGGGACAGATAGAGCTCCCTGTCCAGCTCTGTGCTCAGTATGGAGTCAGTTTGTCCCTCTCCCTCTTGCACTCTAGCTCTAAAAATAAACAAAACCTTAAAAAAATAATCCATTATGATGGGAAACAGTTTGTTCTTTTTTATTTTTTATTTTATTTTATTTTTATTTTTTTGAAACAGTTTGTTCTTAAAAAAAAAAAAAATCCACCCCCTTCCTATTATTGGTAGTTCTGAAGGTTATTTTTCCCCTACAGGGACAAAAGATACCTAAGTGTATGATTCCAATTGGAATAACATGGGACCCCCCCCAAAAAAATAATTCAGGTATTGGCAGTTTTTCCATTTTCACTTCTGTTAATTTGTAATAGAAGGTGGGGGCAGACAACAAAGTACCAATGCAAGTCAAAAATCAGTAAACAAGTTTCAGCAGCTCAACTTGGTAACAATTATTCCCCTCTTTGGGATACCTGAGTAGCTCAACACTTGAGCATCTGCCTTCCACTCAGGGCGTGATCCCGGGTCCAGGGATTGAGTCCTGCATCGGGCTTCCTGCAGGGAGCCTGCTTCTCCCTCTGCCTGTGTCTCTGTGGGTCTCTCATGAATGTATATAAAATCTTTAAAAAATTACACACCTCTTCAATTTTCTTAGGGGCAGGGGCACACACTGTGAAATAGACAAACCCCAAATACAACAGTCCTTATACAGAACTAGGAAGCTGAACTGGCTGTTACCCTCTTCACTTATAACCAACCATTTCATGTTATGAACTCAAACACTCCTTTGTTTTGGGAGATCAGCCACTCACTTGCCTCTCTGATCCAAACCATTATGCATACCCCATACTCGTATCTCATATAAAGGAGTTAACATTAATTCTTCCTTTATTTATTTATTTTTTTTAATTTTTATTTAGTTATGATAGTCACAGAGAGAGAGAGAGAGGCAGAGACATAGGCAGAGGGAGAAGCAGGCCCCATGCACCGGGAGCCCGACGTGGGATTCGATCCCGGGTCTCCAGGATCGCGCCCCGGGCCAAAGGCAGGCGCCAAACCGCTGCGCCATCCAGGGATCCCACATTAATTCTTCCTGATGAAAGCATTAAGAGTCAGGATCCATTTCACTTCTAGGGACTTGTGCACAAGTAATAAAGATCCCTAGTTGTGGAGCCATTAGGTACTAAGGCAGAGTCAAGGAAACGCAGAGATGGAATGATACAGATATTCTCTTCACTAATCTTCCCCCTATATATACCCACCCAGATTCTTTCCTCAAAGGAGGTGGGTGGGGTGGGCAGGTCTGGATTGGGAAGGGGATGCTGCCGGAATATTAAATATCAGGAAGCTTCCCACCCAGCTTTCTAGCTGCCCAGTGAGGATTGGCTCGGGGTTACCTACCACCACCCAGCCCCACCATTAGTCAGGGTAGTGAGGTTTCAAGTCCATTGGTTTTCTGTGGCCAAGCCTGGGATTGGGTGAAGCTCCAAGAAATAAGTTTTGGTACAGGTAGAACCCAAGAAGGAGAGGACGCCGTTAATATTTCTGGAGCATTGTTCCTAAGAAAGCCCTCCAGAGTTTGTCCTACTAATTTACATTATAGAGCACATTCACTGGCTTTTTAAAGTGTGTCCCTTGGATTTCCTCTGAAAAGTCGCTTCTTTGTTTATTAACGTTCCTAAAGGATAAATTCAGCTGCAAAACCAGTCCAGAGAAGTTTGGTGAGATGAAAAAAACTTTAGGTTAATCTGGAGTTCAGGTTTCTTGCATTTTGTTCCTTTTTACCATTCCTGATCCGTATGGCTAATAGGCAGACATTCTGAGCCAGGACCTAGAAGGACTCCGATTGCTCTTCCCCAGAAGCCTGGTTGGAAACATTTAAGTGTTCCTGAGTGTAGAAAGCAGAGAATGCAGGCCTCAACTCCTTCCCCAGTCTTCCTTTGTGTGTTTATCACTGGGGGTACCCACACGACCTAGGCCCTCCTGCCTGGATGGAAGTAGTTTTTCACTTCGCTGCATTCCTCCTTAAGACTGAAGTCAACTTAAGAAGGAGGGCAACCTCTTCACTCGAATAAAGGGTACATCCGACTTACCTGAACCTTCCTGAGAGTGCTCTTCAGGAAACATCTGAGATGATCCCGGGGCCCAGGCTGGGTGCAGCTGCTTTGGTGAATCCATTGAAACCCTAGTTGTGGACTGAAGCTCCTGGATCTTCGGGTGCCAGTGGGAGGTGATGCTCAAGACTCAAACTTGCTAGCCTGGGAAGAACTTTAGAGCCCAGAAAGAGCAAGAAAAAAATCCAAATTCCAACAAAGCCTGGCGTGGCAAGAGGAAGAACAAACCTCAAAGTTTCGGTCGGGTTTCCTCTTAAAACGAAAGATAAGGGATCCCTGGGTGGCGCAGCGGTTTGGCGCCTGCCTTTGGCCCAGGGCGCGATCCTGGAGACCCAGGATCGAATCCCACATTGGGCTCCCGGTACATGGAGCCTGCTTCTCCCTCTGCCTATGTCTCTGCGCCTCTCTCTCTCTCTCCCTCTGTGACTCTCATAAATAAATAAAAATTTAAAAAATTAAAAAAACGAAAGATAAGCCAATCAGCCAGTCTATTTTAATGTAAATGCTAATGGTTAAGTGGATAGGGTGAGTGGGCGTAGTAGTATTAGTGGACTAATAGGGTAATTCTTCATCTGCTTTGCATCAAAACAATCATACTCTCTGTCACGTAGGCTGGAAAATTGTAAAAGAGCCTCGGTGCTTGTGTCTCCCAAGGGCTGCCTCAAAAATCAGTTTTTCTCGAACTACCTCTGGAGATGGTTACAGGTTTGTGGACTGGGCTTTAAAGAGTTATAGTGCGCCTGCCTTTGGCCCAGGGCGCGATCCTGGAAACCCGGGATTGAATCCCATGCGGGCTCCCTCGCTCTGCCTGCTTCTCCCTCTGCCTGTGTCTCTGCCTCTCTCTCTCTCTCTCTGTGTGTGTGTGTGACTATCATAAATAAATAAAAATTAAAAAAAAAGATTTTCCTTTAAAAAAATAGAAACAACAACAAAAAAATGGTTTAAAGATAAAATCAAAGATATCCCCTTAATAAAGTAAAGCAGAACCATAAACATGTAAAATAGAGCAAATATAAGAAAACGAGAATTTTAAGGGACGCCTGGGTGGCTTAATGATCGAACGTCTGCTTTCAGCTCAGGGAGTGATCCCAGGGTCCTGAATCAAGCCCTACATCGGGCTCTCCTCAGGGAGCCTGCTTCTCCCTCTGCCTAAGTCTCTGTCTCACTGTATGTCTCATGAATAAAAAAATAAAATCTTAAAAAAAAAGAAAAGGTGAGAATTTTAAGATTCGGAATATAATGGCTTCAAATTCCCCAACAACACTGAATGTTAGAGGATAGTGGAGAAAAACCTTCCAACTTCTGAAGGAAAATGCTTTCCAACCTGGAATTCTGTATATAGTCAAAGTATTGAGCATGTATGGAACATTCTCGGATACTCAAAAATGTCACCACCAGGAGAGATTCCTTTGTCTTGTGGGAAATGAACTGGATACAAGAACACTACCAGGTAAGTACTCTTAAGGTCATGAAACAGAAAGGCTCACCAACCAACCACATTAAAAAGCTCCTATCAGGCAGGGCAGCCCGGGTGGCTCAGTAGTTTAGTGCCGTGTTTATCCCAGGGTGTGATCCTGGAGACCTGGGATTGAGTCCCATGTCAGGCCACATGCTTGGAGCCTACTTCTCTCTTTGCCTCTCTCTGTGTCTCTCATGAATAAATAAATAAAATCTTAAAAAAAGAAAAAGCTCCTATCTCACTATATTTCAATTTAAGGTGCACAGCAAAAAGCAAGTGATGAGGTAAACAAATGGATTCAGAATGTTAAAAACCAGATAACAGGCTCAAAATGGAGTTGTTCCTGCTACGCTCCATATCACCAAATTGATGCTGAATGTAATTAGTTTTGGCTCTCCCAGAAGTGAAATCTGAAGCCAGGAGTCTCCTGATTGGCGAGTTAGGGAATCTGCCAGTAGACCTCTGCCATTCCCTACAGGAAAGTCCCCTTGTATTAACCAATCTACTTTTTCACCCAGTACCACTTCCTTACTCCTACTCCCTTCTGCCTATAAAATCTCTTTTCTTGTTTACCACTTTAGAATTCCTTTCTACCTGCTAGATTGGATGTTGCCCAATTCGTGAATTATTGAATAAAGCCATTATGATCTTTAAAATTGATTCCACTGAATTTTGTTTTTTCGGGAAATAGGATACAGTCGACACGGATCTTAGTTCCCAAGCTAAGGGATATGCAGTCGATAGACTTCAATACATAGTCCCCTAAAATATGACATGTTGTCTGATCAAATATTTTAAGCTGAGAGGTGCCCTTCCCATACCTGCAAGAAACCAACATCCTCATCTCCAAGACAGAGGGACACTGATAAGAATCCAAATGAAGGGGCACCTGAGTGGCTCAGTGGGTTATGTGTCTGACACTTGGTTTTGGCTCAAGTCATGATCTCAGGGTCCTGGGACCAAGCTCCACATCAGGCTTGTGCTGCAGAGTCTGCTTGAGATTCTCTCCTCTACCCCTTCCCTGCCCCACACCCAGCATTCTCTCTCATATAAATAAATACAATTTTTAAGGTTTTATTTATTTATTTGAGAGAGAGCACAAGCATGGGGATCAGAAGAGGGAGAGGGAGAAGTAGGCTCCCCACCAAGCAGGTAGCCCAATGTGGGACTCAATCCCAAGACCCTGGGATCATGACCTGAGCACCCCAGGTACCCCTAAATAATGTTTTTTGTTTGTTTGTGTGTTTTAAGAACCGAAATGAACAGGCCTTGCTAAGTTTCCCCTTTCACTACAATTACCTCATACTCCTTAACCCATGACTGTGCACTCTTCATCAAATCTAGCATAAAAAGATTCAGCTTACCCACTGGTTCGGGTCTTTGTTTCCTTATGAAGGCTGCTGTAAGTAAAATTTATACTGAGTGAATGTGTATGCTTTTCCCTTGCTAATCTGCCTTTGTCAGTTTAATTTTTAGACCCAGTCAGAGACCTTAACAGGGTCAGGAAAGCTTCTTCCTTCCTCACACACTGTTTATATATGTTTGTTTCTTGACTGCTTCATCCTTCACCTTTGATGGGGTTGTCATGAGAACCAAAGCTGAGGTTTGAGGAAAGAGCCCCTAAACAGAGAGTGCCAGGTACTAAGAACGCACCCTGTTTCCACCAGTGGCCATAGCTGTAGCTGGCCAATTAGCCCGGTGAGCAATCATGAATTTTGTTTGCATTTCAAGGGCAGAGCCTATGTGGTCCCACAATGAGATAATAGTGGGTACCACTAATGCCTTACTGACCGTTGACATAGTTGTCACTCACAGGTGATATGATTGTGCCTTGTTTTTTCCATCCTTTTCTTTCTGTAAGTAATAACTTTTTTTAAGATTTATTTATTCATGAGAGACACACATAGAAAGAGGCAGAGACACAGGCAGAGGGAGAAGCAGGACCCTGATCCAGGACTCAATTCCAGGACCAGGACCCCAAGATCCCGGATACACAACCTAAGCCAAGGGTAGATGCTCAACCACTGAGCCACCCAGGTGCCCCTTGTAATATTGATTACTATTTTACTTACTGGATATATATTTTATAACCTACTGTATGTTTAAACACACATAATGAAATCTGCCTATATTTCATGTGCTAGTTATTTAGTGAGCATCCACACTTAACTATGAGTTTCATCTTTGTCTCATAAGCTGCTACCTTAAGGGTATCATCCATCCCATTTCTTTTTTCCCTCTATTGCAGAATTGAATACACTCAAATAACATTTTATTTTATTTTTGATAACATTTTATTTTATTTTATTTTATTTTATTTTATTTTATTTTTTATGATAGTCACAGAGAGAGAGAGAGAGAGGCAGAGACACAGGCAGAGGGAGAAGCAGGCTCCATGCACCAGGAGCCCGACGTGGGATTCGATCCTGGATCTCCAGGATCGCGCCCTGGGCCAAAGGCAGGCGCCAAACTGCTGCACCACCCAGGGATCCCTCAAATAACATTTTAAATGCACATTATATAGGGTGCCTGATTGGCTTAGTAGTTGAGCATCTGGGGTTAGTGGTTGAGCAATCCTGGGATTGGGTCTCACATTGGGCTTCTTCCAGGAGACCTGCTTCTCCCTGTGCCTATGTCTCTGCCTTTCTCTCTGTGTCTCTCTTGAATAAATAAAAACAATTTTTAAATCAAAAGGAAAAAAAGCACATTATATATACATCAATGAGAGAAAGTTATATGATCTCACTTATATGAGGAATTTAAGAAACAAAACATAGAAGCATAGGGGAAGGGAGGGAAATATAAAACAAGATGAAATCATGGAGACAAACCATAAGAGACAATCATAGGAAACAAATTGAGGGTTGCTGAAAGGGAGGGGGAAGGAGGGATGGGATAATGGGGTAACAGGCATTAAGGAGGGCACTTTTTTTGATGTGATGAGCACTGGGTGTTATATGCACCTGATGAATCACTGAACACTTCTCTCTCTCGGGAACTGCATTAGGTGTTATTTAATTGAATTTAAATTTTATGAATAAATATGTAAATACATTTTATAAATAAAGAAATAAATACATGCACCTTATACCTTTTACCAGGAATGCTGATCTAACTAAAACAGAAAATAACCAAATTAGAAGGATAAGGAGATTTGAAATTTGTGAATGTGTGGTAGAGGAGAAGATAAAGCTAAATCTCTGTTGAAAGTAATTAATAATGCCCAATACCAAAAAAAGGAAGGAAGGAAGGAAGAGAGAGAAGGAGACAAATATATAAAATCAAGAAATATCATTATAAACATGCTATTTTGAAATATGGAGATAAACACACACACACAGAGAAAATCCACCAAAAAAATTTAAGGTGGGTGCTCCTCAGAAATAAAATGGAGAGGGCAGCTGAAGAGAGTCTTCACAAATCCACAATTGTGGGCTACTTTACAGAATATGCGCATATAACTTTTTAAAAAATAGAAAATAGGAAATATTCAGAAAATAGGAAGTATTCAGGAAACAAAAATGAACATGTTTCACGCTTAGGTTAGGAGAGGTGGGGTTTTTAGGGAGAATATGAAAGGTTTGAGGAGATTCAAAATGTGGAAAGGAACAATATAATTACAAAAACGTTGCCAGATTTCATACAGAAAATCAAGAACCATGGGATGCCTGGGTGGCTCAGCAGTTGAGTGCCTGCCTTCCGCCCAGGGCGTGATCCTGGCTTCCTGCATGGAGCTGCTTCTCCCTCTGCCTATGTCTCTGCCTCTCTCTCTCTCTCTCTCTCTCTCTCTCCATGTATCTCATGAATAGATAAATAAAATCTTAAAAAAAAGAAAATCAAGAACCAAGGTAGATTTATTTTTTTATTTTTATTTTTAGATTTTATTTATTTATTCATGAGACACACACACACAGAGAGAGAGAGAGAGAGAGGCAGAGGGAGAAGCAGGCTCCATGCAGGAAGCCCAATGTGGGACTCGATCCTGGTACTCTGCGATCACTCCCTGAGCCAAAGGCAGACGCTCAACTGCTGAGCCACCCAGGCGTCCCCCAAGTTAGAGTTAAAGGACAAATAATACAGTAAAAAAAGTGTTGGGAGCGGTCCCGCAGTGCGAGGCAAGGTTCCAAGTTGAGCCAAAGCTCCCTGCTGTCCCTGGCCAACCCGCAGTCCTGCGGCGCGAGGCAGGGTTCTGGGTTGAGCAAAGGCTCCTTGTCGTACCTGGCCAACCCGCTGGGACTGCACCTAGCTCTTCCCCCTTATGGAAGTAAAAGTACATATTTGCTTCTCCTTTAAAATGTCATCGAGACAAGTTCCCATAAAGTAAGCAAGAAGGTGGCCTGACACATGACCACCTTGGCAGACATTACTTAATAAGCAAACCTCACTGTTTAGTCTATATGTGGCCTTCATGCTCTATTGCTTAAACAAATAACAGGTGTTAGTTTTAAAAACAATGTATGTTTGTGCGCGAGATGTACTTCTCCTTAAAGAAATAGGCCGCCTGCTTACGGACGCTATATAAACTCTACATGCAAAAATAAAGCTTGTCCATTGTGGCCATCAGCTGCATGGAACCTCCTATCCCATGAACTTTTAGTCTCTTGTTTCTTTCTCATCCCCTTGCCCTCGGTTCCTGAATCCGGACCTTCTCGCGCCGGCCGCGACAAGTGGCGCCCGAACAGGGACACGAGACAAGTGAAAGAAGAAGTGTTTACGTTGCAGGTAAGGGGATCACGGCGGCTCCGTGAACGATAGGAGTAAAATAATCATGGGACAAAGGCAATCTGTAGAACATGGGTATTTTTTAAAAGTTCTACAGGCTCTTTTAAGGGAAAAGGGGTTTAAGGTTTCTCATAACTCTTTGGATAAGTTCTTTGATACAGTTAGAATAATATGCCCTTGGTTTCCTGATCAGGGCTCGGTGGATCTTTCGGATTGGCAGAGAGTTGGACAGACTCTGAAAAATGAATTAAAAATAAGAGGGGAACAATTGCCTCCTGATATATGGACTACATGGAATTGTATGAAGGAGGTTCTGGATCCTACAGACTCTATTGAGATTATCTCTTTGAATTCTAAAAGTGAAGAGTCACCACCCTCGATGGAGGGGAGCTTAGAAAATCAAAAAATCCATACTCCCCCTTTACATAAACTATCCCTTAGAATAGATGATGAAAAAGAGGATCTGTTTGATGGTCCCTACCTTGAAGATAGAAGGGAGGAGATTTTTGTTTTAAATCATGCTGAACCTCCTCCCCCACCTTTATTACACTCCTCTGCTGTGCAAACTGAGAAGGCTCCTCGAAGCCTTTTTCCTGTTCAACCAGACGATTCTTACCCAATAAAAGGAGCTACTCCATTACAAAGAACTCTATATCAAGCCTCACAGAGGGGAGAAGATGTATCTGAGTTTCAGTTATTTCCTGTTACTGTGCAGGGGGGACAAAGAGCACACACTGCCTTAAGCTTTAAAGTACTAAAGGACATAAAACAAGCATGTACTCAGTATGGCCCTACAGCGCCTTTTACTCTATCTATGTTAGACAATTTGACACGAGAAGCGTTATGTCCTGGAGATTGGAGGGTCATTGCACAAGCATGCCTCTCCCCGGGGGACAATTTGTTATGGAAAACGCAATTCTCTGAAAATGCTGAAAAACAGGCCAGCTACAATAGGGGAACTAACATTCCTGTTGATTACAACATGTTAACTGGTTCTGGTCCGTATTATGACGTGGGCTTGCAATTGGATTTTCCTGAAGTAGCTTATACCCAAATTAATAGTTGTTCTCTGTCAGCATGGAAAAAGCTACCTACCACAAATACAAGGTCACAGGAACTGTCAAAAATCAGGCAAGGTCCCGAGGAAAATTATTCTGATTTTGTGGCCAGATTGTTAACCGCAGTCAGTAGAATAGTCACCGATGCGGAAGCTGGCACTTTAATAGTTAAACAACTGGCCTATGAGAATGCTAATGCCGCCTGTCAAGCAGCCATAAGACCTTGGAAGAACCAGGGAACTCTTGAAGATTATGTGCGCCTTTGCGCAGATATAGGGCCCTCGTATTTGCAGGGAGTCACCTTGGCTGCTGCTTTTAAAGGCATCCCTCCTGCAAAATTGCACGCTCAGATACTAAAACAAAATAAGAACCCAAACATGAAAATGAATCAAAAATGCTTCTTATGTGGCCAATTGGGGCATTTTAAAAATCAATGCCCTCAGAAAAAGATTTCTCAAACTACAAAAAAACCTCAAAACCTTTGCCCTAGATGCCACAGAGGATATCATTGGGCTAATGAATGTAGATCAAAGACTGATTCTAACGGGAATCCCCTCTCGGGAAACTGGAAGGGGGGCTTGCCGCGGCCCCAACAAACAATAGCGGCCCTCTTTCCCCGACAAACATCACTCCCGTCTCCAACACCGATGACCTCCCTCGAATTGACAGATTATACCGCGGTACCCCCGCCAGTGCAGGATTAGATTTAGCTCCTGTTCATACTCACTATTTGGAGGGAGGCCAATTACCTAGAAAAATTCCTACAGGCATATGGGGGCCGCTGCCTAAGGAAACTTTTGGATTACTCCTTGGGCGTTCTAGTTCCACCATGAAAGGTTTAATTGTTTATCCAGGTGTTATTGACCCTGACTATACGGGTG
This sequence comes from Nyctereutes procyonoides, assembly GCF_905146905.1. Taxonomy (NCBI): domain Eukaryota; kingdom Metazoa; phylum Chordata; class Mammalia; order Carnivora; family Canidae; genus Nyctereutes; species Nyctereutes procyonoides. Next base: position 79,188 of record NW_026575101.1, read on the forward strand.
AAATTAATATTATGGCATCCCTGAAGACTGGTACTCTCTCTCTGGAACCTGGGATGCCTATTGCTCAACTAATATTGCTCCCTATAATAAAAACCTCTAATCAAGCGCTTACTGGGGAGCGAGGAGATAAAGGTTTCGGATCCACCAACATATATTGGACCAAAATGATTTCTCCTGATAAACCTCTTTTTAACCTGGAAATAAACGGAAAGGTTTTTCCGGGCCTTTTGGACACTGGGGCAGATGTTTCAGTCATATCTAATCATAATTGGCCTAAAACCTGGCCCAAAAAGACAGTTGATGTACCTATTCGAGGGGTAGGCTTTGCCTCCTCCCCTGAACAAAGTTCTGATTTACTTACATGGAGAGATTTGACGAATGATTCACAAGGAGTATTTCAGCCCTTTATATTAGATATAGAATTAAATTTATGGGGCAGAGATGTTTTGTCTCAAATGAATCTCTCCCTTTCCAATGATTGGTCTTTTAATCAATTGATACAGCATGGATATCAGCCTGGAAAAGGTTTAGGTAAAAATTTGCAAGGGGACCCAGCCTTTATAGCCCCCATTCCTAATCCGGCCCGACAAGGTTTGGGTTTTCCCCAGGGCCATTGAATCCTCCCCATGCATTGCCTCTCAAGTGGAAAACTTCCACTCCTGTTTGGGTAGATCAATGGCCCTTAGTGAAAGAAAAAAGAGAGGCTGCTGAGATCTTGATACAAGAACAATTAAACCTCGGCCATTTAAAACCCTCTACTAGCCCATGGAACACCCCTATTTTTGTCATTAAAAAGAAAACAGGAAAATGGCGGCTTTTACAAGACCTAAGAGCAGTCAACCGGGTAATATTTCCCATGGGGACCCTACAGCCTGGCCTCCCTTCTCCCTCTGCCATTCCGCTAAATTTTCAGATGTTGGTTCTAGACCTAAAGGATTGCTTCTTTACCATATCTTTAGCCCCTGGTGACGGGGAGCATTTTGCATTTTCTTTGCCCTCTACAAATTTGCAAGAACCCTACTATCGATATGAATGGACTGTTTTACCTCAGGGAATGGTTAACAGTCCCACCTTGTGTCAAGAATATGTAAAAAGAGCTATAATCCCTTTCAGGAAACGATTCCCTGAGGTATATTGTATTCATTATATGGATGACCTATTACTGGCAGCAGAGACCAGTGAACACCTGGCTAACGCCTTTCGGGTTCTTTCCCAATGTCTTAGCTCTGCTGGACTTCAAATAGCTCCTGAGAAGGTACAGAGAGAAGCTCCCTTTGAGTATTTAGGATATCTTATTAGTAAACAGAGTATTAGGCCACAGAAAATCGCAGTTAGAACCTCGCAATTAAAAACTTTAAATGACTTCCAAAAATTATTAGGTGATATAAATTGGCTCCGCCCTTCGCTGTCTCTCACCACTTCTCAGTTACAGCCCCTTTTTTCTATTTTAAAAGGGGACTCCTCCCCTTCATCTTTGAGACAGCTTACTCCAGAAGCAGAGGATGCCTTGGCTTTAGTAGCAAATAAAATTTCCTCTGCGCAGCTCCAACAAAGAGATTTGACAAAGAATGTTAACTTAATAATCTTAAAACCTGATGCTCTCCCTATGGCAGTGTTGTGGCAAACCCATGGGCCTTTGGAATGGCTCCATTTAGCTATGCATGTTTTGCATGTCATCAACCCGACGATTTCCCTTATATCTTTATTAATTGCTAGGGGACGGAAGAGATGCATCCAATTATTTGGACATGAGCCTCATAGTATTGTATGTCCTCTTTTAACCGCCTCATGGTAGAGGATGCATATCAAACCTCCCTGGAATGGCAAACATCTATGGCAAATTTTCCTGGTCAATTTCTTTTTCATCTTCCCAATGACAAACTCCTTCAGGGACTCTCCATCATTCCTACTATATTTGTCTCTCCAATTTCGAGTCAACCGATTAAAGACGCTCCCATCATATTTCCGGACGCCAGCAAAGACGGGCACATTGCCATTGTCTATCTGCATAAACAACATAAAAATGTCATTCAGTTGTCCTATAAGACAAAATCTGTCCAGAGGGCTGAACTTTATGCTGTCATGAAAACTCTTGAAATCTATCAAGAACCCTTTAATCTCTATTCAGATAGTCAATATGTCGCCAGGATATTACCCATTCTTGCTGATTCTTTCATAAACTCTAATGATGAGGAACTTTCGTGCCTTTTTCATAAAATACAGCAGCTGCTCTTAAAAAGAGTTTCACCTATATTTGTTTCTCATATTAGAGCACATTCTGGTTTACCTGGGCCTTTATCCTCGGGAAATGACTTGGCTGACAGATATACTCATTTATATTCTGTCATTGCTAATAAGGATTCTGTCGGTATGGCAATGAAAAGTCACTCTCTTTTCCACCAAAACGCTCGATCCCTACGAAAGCAATTCCATATAACTAGAGAACAAGCTAGGCAAATTGTTAAAAATTGCTCCCTATGTCCCCAATATGTTAACACCCCTTCCTTTGCCATTAATCCGCGAGGCCTTTTGCCCAATGATCTCTGGCAAATGGATGTAACACATTATTCATCTTTTAATAAATTACAATTTGTGCATGTTTCTATTGATACCTATTCTGGCATGATCGTAGCTTCTGCTCATTCTGGTGAAAGTTTTACTGATGTTCAAAATCACCTTTTTCACGCTTTTGCTTACATGGGAATGCCTAAACGATTAAAAACTGATAATGGGAGTGCTTATATATCCCAAGCTTTTAAAACCTTTTGTGAAACATTTCACATCCAGCATACCACAGGCATCCCTTACAACTCTACAGGTCAAGCTATTATTGAAAGAGCTCATCTTACACTTAAAAATACCTTACAAAAACTAAAAAAGGGGGAGATTATGGCAGGAAAGATGAAATATTCCCCCCACATGCACCTAGACTTAGCAATATTCATTTTAAATTTTTTGATTGTGCATGATGATGGATATACACCATCAGAAAAACATTGGGGAAAAAATACTGATCCACCCCTTATGGCAAAGTGGAAGGATCCTATGACAGGACAGTGGAAAGGCCCTGACCCCTTGCTTAGACAGGGTCGAGGATATGCTTGTATCTTCCCACAGGATGAGGAAGCGCCACGCTGGGTTCCAGCCAAATTTGTTAGAGATATCAAAACTGAGAAGGAAGATGAGTCGGCTGAACTTATGCCCTCCTCGGAAGAAGAAGACTCGTAAGACGAATCTGCCATCATGGAGGCAAATGAGGAAATCAACCTCGCAAGCCACAAGTTTGGTAATATCCTCTGGTAAACAACTAACCCCCTTGACTCATTTTCTGGCTTGCCTCAGCCTTCTTATTATCCCTCCCCCTGCTGAAGGAAAACTGTTCTGGGCTTATTTGTCCAGTCCTCCTGTAGCACAGCCAGTAACTTGGGAGGATCCAACCCCTAAAATTCATATTAATTTCTCTATCTTGGGGAACGGGGTCCCTAGTTTCTTCCCTTCTGTGCAATCTCCTATAAATTATTCCGGATTGGCCTTTCACCCTCCGATCTGTTTTCAAAAAGAAACCCATCCAAAGAGACTAACACTCTCTTGCTTGGGATCCGTGCCTGTAGGCAGAGTCCTAAATTATTCTACTTGGTCTCTCTTTCATGTAAAAGGTAAAATGCAATGGGCACAAAAGTATATACAGGCCTATTGGCAGAAGTTGGAAATCATTGGAGATGGGGTTCATGATTCCAAGAGTGCCCCTATTGTTATGAATCAATGTCCTTACAAAGGAAATGCATTAGAAGGAACCTATGCTTTTGATGATTGTCAGATGTATTCACCCAAGACCTTCTCTCCACATGAAGTGGACTTCCCAATATTTGATCTATCTCGATCAGCACGTCATACTTCCACCTCCACATTGGGTCCCATCCTAAAACCCCTTCGTTTAATTCCTAGCTATATGCGCATACCCAATGCGGAATTGCAAGAGCACACTCGAGCTATCCCGCGATCCATTTTATTGACTAGTACAGGAAAAGTACACAGAGATTTATGGAAGCTTTATGCTGCTTTTGACCAGATTTACACAAATGATAGCATAGGCTTTCCAGAGGCTATTCTAAATCCCACGTTCCGCGTTCGCACATGCGTGCCCCCTCCCTTTTTCTTAGTAATAGGAAACGGCCAGGTAACTGTCGAAAAAACTAAAACCTCTACCTTTTATCGACTTCATTGTCCCTCGTGCATATTAACAAATTGCATACCTATAGATAAGAAGATTGATTTCAACACAAAGTTATTCCTGGTGCAACAACCTCCATATTGGATGATTCCTGTTGATGTGAGAGGACCTTGGTACGCGAACTTTGGCATGCAGTTAGCTCAAGAATTGGTGAAGAAGCTAAGAAGAACTCCAAGATTTCTTGGACTTTTAATTGCAGGGATAGTGGCTACTATTGCTCTTATTGCTTCTGCTACTGTATCTGTTGTATCTTTGCATGAAAATGCTCAGACTGCTGAACATGTAAATGAATTTGCTAGAAATGTAACTGTTGCTCTCGATGCTCAAAAGAGAATTGATGAAAAAATTGAAGCACAGATTGAAGCTTTAAAAGAAGCCGTTTTATATCTTGGTGATCAATTTGTTGTACTAAAAACTATAACCCAATTGACTTGCCATGACGCTTATAAGCATATTTGTGTTACCCCTCTGCCTTTTAATGGTCATGGGAAAATGTACGTATGCATTTACAAGGGGTTTGGAATCATGCTAATATTAGTCTGGATCTCTTAAAATTACAACAAGAAATAAACGTCATTAGTCAAAGTATGTTGCATTATGAAGACCCCGGCGATTTAGCTGGTGAGATCTTAAATCAGTTAAATGGTTTTAATCCCTTCAATTCATTGAAATATTCCTTTTGGATATTTTTGGTATTAATAATCGGATTAATTCTGATGTATGTAATGTTTGCCTGCTCTTGCAGAAAATTCAATAATCAATTAAATTCCTCTAAGGCACAACTTCACTTTTTGCATTTGAAAAATATAGGGGGAGATGTTGGGAGCGGTCCCGCAGTGCGAGGCAAGGTTCCAAGTTGAGCCAAAGCTCCTTGTCGTCCCTAGCCAACCCGCAGTCCTGCGGCGCGAGGCAGGGTTCTGGGTTGAGCAAAGGCTCCTTGTCATACCTGGCCAACCTGCTGGGGCTGCACCTAGCTCTTCCCCCTTATGGAAGTAAATGTACATATTTGCTTCTCCTTTAAAATGTTATCGAGACAAGTTCCCATAAAGTAAGCAAGAAGGTGGCCTGACACATGACCACCTTGGCAGACATTACTTAATAAACAAACTTCACTGTTTAGTCTATATGTGGCATTCCTGCTCTATTGCTTAAACAAATAACAGGTGTTAGTTTCAAAAACAATGTATGTTTGTGCGTGAGATGTACTTCTCCTTAAAGAAATAAGCTGCCTGCTTTCAGAGGCTATATAAACTCTACATGCAAAAATAAAGCTTGTCCATTGCAGCCATCAGCTGCATGGAACCTCCTATCCCATGAACTTTTAGTCTCTTGTTTCTTTCTCATCCCCTTGCCCTCGGTTCCTGAATCCGGACCTTCTCGCGCCGGCCGCGACAGTGAACCAATGCATACCATTTACATTTTCCATTTTTGAAAGTTGGAAATATGAATTATCTTTTCTTAGTAAGAACTAATAGCTAGGATTACAAAATAGAGCTGCGGGAAGAGAGCTTAATAGGAAGAAGGAAAAGAGGAAAGAGAGAGCAGCTGGGAAGCTGTCCCAACCCATGTAAGGGCTTGAATTCTCTCAGATGTTGGGGCTCTTTTCCAGACATCAAGAACTGTTGATGTTTTCAAGGGATAGTGTTATTTAATTAAATAGAAGGAAAGGAGAAACCAATGTGTCAAACAATTTGCTCATACAAGTTACAGTTCCATGGATATATTATTTTTAAAGTAAATTAATGTCACAATTACAAAATATATGTGTAACTAATATCTTCTTGGATTCTGCATGATTTACTATTTTGCAAGGAGAGATGTTAATGATGTAGTATTTTAAAAAATGCTTTGAAATATAATTGACATGACATCACGTAAGGTTAATAAAAATGGTGTGTTCACTTGATTCATTTATATATTGTAATACGATTCCACTTTGGGGTTAGCTAACACCTCTATCACATCACATAATTATTTATTTCACGAGGAAGAAATTAAAATCTAGTCCTTTAGCAACTTTCAAGTTTACAACATGGTATTGTGGTCTATAATCACTATTTTGTGATCAGAGCTCCAGAACTCATTTATGTACTAGTTGCACACGATTTACTCTTCTACTATCCCTAGTGCTTTGTTATTTGTTTCTTCCTGTTGTTCTCCACTACCCTCAACAGAAGACAATGTAGGAAACCCACAGGAGGTGAAAGAAGTGTTTGACAGGAAAAGCTTCAGAGAACTGATCCCAGTTAGCTCCAATTTTTTCTGTTGGGGAAGATTGCCACTATTCTCCCTTTTGTCCTATAATACACAGGCCTAGCTTGCAAAGCAGGGTGGATTTTTAGGCCATCTCAAAGAGATACAACTAGAAAAGATAGGCTCTTTAAATTTTCCAATACAATTGTGGAAGTTGTGGTTTCGTGAGAGAATAGAATTGGAAGCCTATCAGTTCTAATTCAATCTCAATACCCACCCACTTAATTCTTTCAGTCAATGGTTCATTTCTTCTTAAATGGACAGGCAGATGGGTTTATTTGATAGGCTAAAAAGGGGTAAGAGTTGAATTTCTAGGCCAGTCCCACCTACCATTTTATTGGAAGTCAGCTGTAATTGAGCTAAAGTTGTTTTTCAGATCAACTTGGAGCAAAATATCGCCTCTCTGACAGACCTCTGGGAGGAGGTCAGATCTAGATCTGTTCAGATCTAGGTGGAACTTCAAGCTGTGACTAGAGAGCTCCATGGACCCACGGCAGAAGTTTCCTTTGAACTTCAGGATTCACAGATGGGCAGGGGAGAAAATTAAGGGGAAGACACAGATAAGCCTGATAACTCCCTTCTTGACAATGGGTAATTTCAGATTCATTGTATTAATTTCCAGGCCTTGAAGGAGGAAAAAACTAAGTACACTTCCTCAAGCCAGAAGCAGAAAGCTTGTAAGTCCCTCCTGTAGCAAAACAGGAGGGCAAAGGGAAAATCTGTTAAGGGTGAACTACATTATTGAACTATGTTAACAATGCATTGTTAAAAAAAAAACGCACACACAATGCATTGTTAAGAACAAGACAACAGGGATCCCTGGGTGGCGCAGCGGTTTGGCGCCTGCCTTTGGCCCAGGGCGCGATCCTGGAGACTCGGGATCGAATCCCACGTCGGACTCCCGGTGCATGGAGCCTGCTTCTCCCTCTGCCTTGTCTCTGCCTCTCTCTCTCTCTGTGACTATCATAAATAAATAAAAATTAAAAAAAAAGAATGCACACAAAAAAAGACCCTTAATGGGATGAATACCCAGCTTGTCAAAAAACAAAAACAAAAAAACAAAAAAACAAAAACAACGCTTAATGATGGAGTAAAGATAAATCTGTCAGTTTCTCATATGTTGAATATTCATCATATAGTCTATGCAGCTGTATCTCAGAATGCTGTTTCCATTTTTTTAACATAAAGCAGATTACTAGTTTATTCTTAGATACTGAATTGTGTCCCTTGTATGCCTAAATGAACTGTTATAAGACAGGACTTTAAATAGTATTTTGTTATTCTCAGTATTTTTTTCTTATTCTATGATCAGGTTTATGGTATATAGGCTACATTATTTTTGGAGATAGGCAAAAGATTATATGAAGAGCATATTCCTAGTTGGTATGCAGATATTCTGATGGATATTTATTCAGTGTTAAATAAAACTAGTGCTATATTAAATCATATGTCCATATATGTTAAGGTATGGATGTTGTACTTGTTGATTTATTAGTAGAGGAAGTGATCTTATTTATTTCTCTAGTAGGCTTGTTTCATAGGTTAATTCAGAGACTAATCATATCTTTTCAGACTCAATAACTTATGTTTCAAATTTTACAAAACTGTAACTTGGAAGTAATATATCAATTCTTATATCCTCCCTGATAATATAAGTAATATATCAATATCTTACTGGTACTTAAAATCTTATACTTCAAACTAATTTAAATGACCAATTTAAACATTTAAAGTAATTAAATATATCTATATAAATATATATAAAATACCTGACTCCAGAAGTGAATTTAAGGTGAAACTCATGAAACTGAAGCTCCAGACCCCAACTTGCACAGGTCCTTTTCCTTTTTCTTTTTCTTTTTTTTTAAATTCCTTAATTTTTTATTCCTGGTACCACTACCACAATTTACAGGGCAATATACCTGATGTAATTAAAAGAAAAAGAAAAAGACAAAGCTACAACAGATAAAAGACCTCAGGAATGTACATTTAATTGACACTACATTGCATTAATCAATAGCTGCAGCTTTTTGCAAACTGTGGCTTTCTTGCAGCTTTTTGCAAACTGTGGCTATGACAGTCCTGAACAAGAAGAGTTTCCTATTTAAGCTGCAGTAACTTTTCTGACTATGGATCATCGTTCCTCCTGTGGCAGATTTTTACAGTTCCTCTAATGCATTTGGGACGACTGTCTGAAAGTAACCTGCAGCTTTCCTGACAACTCCTCTCTTTCTCTCCTGCTAAGAACTGTAGCCCTTTTCTTCTGAAATTTTTTTAGAAACTTTTGCTACCGTATATATAAATCTGTTTTCTCTGTAATACCAACTATTTCTTGATTACCCTAAGAGAAAAAAAATTAAAAATCCTAAACATAGATTACAAAGAACATGCAAAGTCCATATGCATTTTGACTTTTATATCTATTTTTGAAGTATAATAATGAGAAAAGTGAACATATGTGTAGAGATGGCAAATTTTCACTGATGACGAGCAATATCCCATCAAGAAATAGAACATTACAAAAAAAAAAGGAAAGAAGTAGAACATTACAAGCACCCTGAACCCCCCATGTAGTTTTCTGGTGTCTACCTCCTTTCACTCAGAGTAAGCATTCTCAACTGACTGCTAAAAGCACAAATTATTTTCTCCTGTTTTGAACTTTATAGTCATGGAGCCATACAGTATATATATATATATTTGTGTCTGGCTTCTTTCACTCATCATGCTTTTATATCTACATAATATTTATATCTACATACTGCACTAAATATGCATATAAATACATATATTTATCTTTTATAAAACTCATCATCATGTTTGGGAGAGTCATCAGTATTTTCTGTGTAATTCTAGACTATTCATTCTCCTGGCCGCATAGTGTGCATTGTGTGAATATACCACATTTTGTTTATACGCTGTGCTCTTGATGGACATTTGGTAGTTACAGTTTTTGGCTAATACAAGTAGGTGTGATATGACATAAAAAATTATGTCTTTTCATGGACATATGTATACATTTCTAAGAGCCAAGTTACTGGGTCATATGTTTCTATATGTTTGGCTTTAAAAGATACAGTTTTCCAATGTAGTTGTGCGATTTATACTCATACTAGCAGTGTGTTAAAGTTTTGGTTGCTCTAGATTCTTGATAAAATTTTCCATTTTTTAAATTTTAGTCTTTCCAGTAATATTGGTGATTTTTATTTGCATTTCCATAATAAAAAATTTCATATTTTTTGTCATTGAGGTATTCCCATTGGTTCAGTACATTTTTGTGCACGTTTTAGTTGGATGTTTCTGTTTTTGTTTTTTTCCTAGTGATTTGTAGAAGTTCATTGTGTATTCTGGTATTAGCCCTTTGCTGAATATCTGTATTAATATTTTCTCTCAGACCTTTTGTTGACATATGACATATAAGACTCAAATAACATACTGCTCACAAAAAGTCACTTTGGGTTATCCCCCAATCAAAGGATGAAGCTTTTCTCATATATTTGTTCCACCACCACTTAGGGGTCCAGGTACCATATTCTCCAGCCCTGTCCTGGCCTCCTTTCAATCCAGAAAGATTTGAGAAGTGATTAGCAAGGCTAAATTCATAATGTTTGCTAGTATATGTCATAGTCTCAGGAATATTATAGAGATTAGAGTACAGAGTCATATTTAGTCAACTTTAGAAGATTAAATTCAAGTTTGTAAGGATGAGTTGGATGTGCATTTGAAGTAAATACCATTTTTTTAGGAGATTTAGGTGGTTTCCACTCAAAGGAAGAAGTGGCTTTTAGAAAAGATGCCCTTTTTGTTAATAGACACATGACATGTTTTATTTATTATTTATTTATTTATTTATTTATTTATTTATTTATTTATTTATTTTTACATGACATGTTTTAAATCCAAGAATGAAAACACTATTGTTATGTTGAAGCCCAGTCCTGAAGCTCCTTGATACTGTGGCCTGTCTTCTGTTTGTACAAAATGTAAGAACCTTTCTCTGTTACTCTTCCTCACTCTTTTTTTAAATATATGTATCAGGAATGTGTTCTGCTGTAAATAGCAATTTAAACCCATGAGGGGTGATCCCTGGGTGGAGCAGCGGTTTGGTGCCTGCCTTTGGCCCAGGGCGTGATCCTGGAGACCCGGGATCGAATCCCACGTCGGCCTCCCGGTGCATGGAGCCTGCTTCTCCCTATGCCTGTGTCTCTGCCTCTCTCTCCCTCTCTCTGTGTGACTATCATAAATAAATTAAAAAAAACCCATGAGGGCTTATTGGTTTTATGAAACAAATTCAGGGGTGAGGTGTCTGAAGCTAGTATATCAGCTTAAGATGGTTGCAAGGGACCTAGCTGCATTACATTTTCACACTCTCCTCTCTTTAGCGTGTAGGTAGGTCTTTGTCCTTCTGCTTATGGGCTCTGGGTCATAGGATAGCTACTGTACCTACAGGGAGAAAATATGTTATCCAGGCAGGAAGAAGTCAGAGAGCAAAAAACTAGTAGGCTAGTCCCTAGTAGGCTTCACATTCATGTTGAAAATCTCTAGGAACTTTTGCCTGGTTCTTATAGCTTGAACTCTGACATATGGCTGCATTTGGCTCCAAAGCAATCTGAAAATTGAGATGTTTTGTTTTCTAGCTGAGAGAGGATGCAGGACACGGACAAAAAAAAAACTGTAGAAGGGATAGGGTCCCCAGAATAGGCCACAGAACCATCACCTCCCTCCCTTCTTTCTTACATATTTTTTCAACTATTGGTTATCATTATACAAGTATTAGAGGCTTATTAAAGAATATATGAAAAATATTTAACATCCTAAACAGTCACTATAGGTATCTTGGCTTGCATTTCCTAGTCACCTTGGAAAACAAGATTGGGGTGCTCAGTGTCCTCATTGGTTTGGGAGTGTCACTGCTCACAGGCATTCCCGGTGGACAGAGGTGGGTTATACATGCAGACTTTCCATCTATATTTATTATCTTTAGTTATTTCTACATGTATCTGTTTATTATAAAATAAGTGAATTCACATTGATTTAGCCAAATTCAATCCCACGTCATTCTAGCTGTATTTTTTTTTTCTATTTGTCAGCCCTAAACACTGTGAGAAACCCGGCTCTCATTATCCTCTACTTGTTTGCTTATTTGATCAGTCTCTCTGTAACCAGTCTCTTGTCTCACCACTTTCGTCTACCATCCCTCCGGATGTCTTCCTAGCTCTAGTTAGCCTTCAGCAGCATGTGCCAGGCTGCTCCCTCTCTCAGACACGACCTTCTCTTCCTGCTTGCGCTCAGACAGCTATGCTAGGCTGCTCCTCTGCCCCCACTCCCTTCCTCCTTCCTAAAGGAAGCCCCTTCCCCTAGAGGAAGCTGAACGCTGCAGCTTCTCCCTGGTTCACTGGACCACCTACTCCTACCTTGATGGGTGATGCCAGTTATTTTTAGACTGAATTTCACAAGAAAAGAAGGGAAAGGAGAGAAGGATATGAAAGAAACCATTTGCCTTTTTGTTCTATGCTTTTTTCTGATGTTAGAAATTTTATATTTTCTTTAGGTAAATTGATTAATCTTTTTTGGGTGATTTAATATATATATATTTTAAATATTTTATTTATTTGTTTGAGAAAGAGAAGACACTAGAGAGAAAGAGAGAGAGAAAAGCATGAGAGAGCATCAGAGGGAGAAGGAGAAGCACTAGAAGGAGCCTGACCTGGGGCTTGATACCAGGACCCTGGGATCATGACCTGAGCCGAAGGCAGATGCTTAACTGACTGGGCCACCCAAGCGCCCCATAATATATTATTTTTAAGTCTAAAATAAGATGCCCATAGAGATATTGAAAAATATATTAGTTTTTCTAATTTTTTTGCATTTAGTTATCTAATCAATTGGGCATTTATTTTGTCATTTAATGTCCAAGAGAGGGAGGATCTAACCATTTTTTTCTGTTATTGTAACACCACCTTCCTTTTTAAAAATTTTCTTCATATTCATTTCTTGTGACTTCCCTTATCGCTTTTCTGTGTCACTCTACTTGTATTTACTTTTCCTCTTTGCACCTGTTTTCTATATTCCCTCAAATCCCACCACCAGAGATCACCACATCTGCCAACTCCCCTGAGAGCACACTTTGCTTTTCCCTCTGCATTCTTCATAATGCTTTCTCTATACCTTGCATGACTGTCAGCAAGCTTTTAGGCAATCAGGCTGAGTCATTCACAGTAAGGAAATGCCAAATAAATCACAGATCTGTAAGGCCCTTCTTCAGAGAGGTGAGGGAAGAAGAACCCTCTGATTCTCTGAGATCTTCCAGTCCCAGCTTTCAGTCAGCAGAATCATTTTTCTCATTCTTCTCTGTGAGGTGACTATCTCACCTTAAGCAAAGTGCGCCTTGCGACTCTTAATAGATTTCTACCCTTGGGATACACTGGTCCAAAATGTTCCCCATAATGTTTAGGTGAAATATACCTGTTGGAAAAGGCAAGTTTAGAGGTTCCAGAAGCATTCCAGGACAGCTGCACCAGTCCTCCTTTTCCTTTCACTCCTCTTTCTCAGATAAACAGAACACGCTTACTTCACAGGTTGGAAACAGTCATGGATGTGAACCGCTTTATGCTTATGTTTCAACAAGATCCCATGAGATACCAACTACTCATTTCACTACTGCAGGTTTTATGTTACAGTATTATTCAAATTTTCAAATAAATTTCCAGTCTCTAAAATCCTAGGGCATAGTTCTCAGACCACAACTTAAAATAAGTAGGGGTTAAGCAACTAACGAGATAATAATGAGGTTTAATGAAAAAGAGTTCAAAGGACTAAAGGACCATGAGTGATTAAGTTTCTCTCCTCCTGATTCCCAAGTGAATGCATTTGTGAGGAACTTTGTTTTAGAAGGATGTTCAGGTCCCGAGTAAAGTCAGAGAAATGGCTAAAATGATGTGGTTATAAATAGGAAGTGTTTGGGGATGGGGGAGGGACCTGGGGAGCATGGAACAGATTTGTGAGCTGAGTGATTTTTGAAACTACCTTCAAGGGGAAAGTAATAAGACGACCCTATGTCATTCTTTCTGGAATGTACTGTCAACTCTTGATTATGGAAGGGAGCAGTGGAGTGGATAATTAGCAAAGAATGGATAGTTCCCTATGTTTTTCTATTAATGGGGGGGAAAGGGCGATTGGTTCAGGTTGTTTCATAGAGGAGAGAGAGAATCTTTTTTTCTCCTCAACCTTCTCATTCTAAACTATGACTTTCTCATTTCATAGAAGTACCAGGAGAGAATTTCTTTATCTTCCTATCATCACATCATTCAACACCCTGCCTCTGTACACATGAACTCTTCCTCTGTGGATGAAGTGTACCTTCTGTCCCCCTCCCACCTGCACAATTTACTCTTAAGACCCCATCCTCTCCAGCCTAGTCAAGGGGGTTAGTATAACAAATCTTTTCTCACTTGCTCTATCATTTCTTGCTTTTTACCAGATCTTTGTGATGAGGACACACATAAGCTTTCTTCCATCTTCAAAACAAATAAGAGGAATAACAATACTCTCAAATTCCCTTTGCTCCATTTATTTGCTCTTCTTTTGAGTAAAACTATGAGAAAAGGCTGTTCTATACATATTACATACTTCTTGTCCTCATTCGTCTTTGAGTCCACTTGATGACCCTGACACCACTGCCATAAACTATACCTGACTTTTATGGGGCTAAATGGAATAGTCCATTATCAGCTTGTCTTAGTCAGCATCTCAGTATCCTTTTACACAGTTAAACATGTCCTCACTCCTAAAACACTGTAGCTGATTTCTAGGATGCCCCTTTAATCTTGGTTTCCTACATCGCTAGAGATTCCTCCGTAGTCACTCCTTGCTACCCTGACCTTTAAAATTTGGAGAGCAATTTCTCGTTGTTCTTTTCATTCTTGTGGCTTTAAATACTATCTCTGTGCCAAGGGCTTCTTTACCCATATATAAACAGCTTGGTTTTATTTATTTATTTAACTTTCTTGAGGTCCCTGATCAAACATTGGGTTTTTAGTAAGTCTCCCCTGACCTGCCTCCGTAGAGGAGTGTACCTCCCTGCTCACTCCTTATAGCCCCTCATCTTCCTTTTCTTCCTCAGCCCTAAGCAACATCTGACATGCTGTGTATTTACTTGCTAAAGTTGAAATAGAATATAAACTTACTGAGTCAGCCTTTTTACTTTATTTACTCCTGACTCTGTCATGGAGTACCCAGAACAACATCTGTCATGTAACGGGTACTGAGTAAATATTTACTGAATGGATGAATGACTGGATGGAAATGGAAACAAGCACACTTCTTATTTTGCCTAAAAGTTGTAAGGGCTAGAGTTCTATCATGTTTGTGTAACAGGATGGGAAGGACGTGTTGTGGGAAGAGAATGGAGGCCAGAAACCGGAGCCCAAGCGTCAGCTGGTTGGCACCAAACCAAACTCTTTGGAAGGGAATTCTGGTTCTGTCTGAGTGATGATGAAGTGATTCATGCAACATAAAGATGGGTGATAGACTTTGTTAGGCACCAGGGTAACCAGTTAGGATAACCTCGTGTGGTGGGGGATAGCCCCAGAGATTTTTGGCCAAAGCAAACCTGAGATGTGCCAGGTAGAAGAAAATATTTTCAGGACTCACTGGCCCTGTGAATTCTTCAAGTCTATTTGTCACAAACTGCAACTTCTTCAATCATTTATATTTTTTAAAAAGATGGGGGACTAATGTTCTTTTCTTAAGAAGTGTTTCTGGCTTACAAAGAGGCAGCAGAAAAAATAACAACACATTATATATATGAAAAGCAGCAGCTGCAATGAGATGAAAATAAAGCAATGGGATTTTTCAATTAAAAGTATTCTAATTTCAAACCTCCTGTCTCTTACTATTAAAAAAATTCTCTAAGGCAACAAGCTATAGCTATAAAAGCTCAAAATCTGTTTTAATCTTGGCTCTACTGCAAAATTAATGGATTAGCAAAACGGGGGATTACTTATATTCTCATTGCTTTCGTATTTTTTATTATTATCATTTGTACATTGAGGATGCTGGACTGGAGTAGAGTTAGCAAATATATTTCATCCTTTGTGCCAACAGTGATCTATTGGTAAAGGCCTCCGAAAGGGCTGTGTGGATAAGCATTGGAGACCACACCTAGGCTCAGTGAAAAATAAAGCTGAGATTGATTGGTGCTGTCTGCCTTGGGTTTAGGAAAGATGAATGGCAGCATGTGTCTGCTGTCCTGCACTGTACAGTCTAGAAGATATTTTCAGCTCTAAAATTCAGTGATTGGGAATGCCAAGTATGTTATGTGCCGTCTTTGCAATAAAAGCAACAATAAGATTTTATATGTAAGATATTAAAACATTATTTTTAGTGTTTTTGGAGAATGTGAATATGTTTGCTAACCATTTCTCCTAAAGGTCCTGTGATTTATATATTAGTCATAGTATTTTTTACATTGTGTGCTAAGTGCAACATGGTATGTTGATACAAGCAGCATATAGAAATAATAGTACTATTTGGCCATGGAAAACTCAAGTTGGCATAATGAGTATAATTTTTTATAGATCGTAGTTTAATTTCAAAATAATTTTGCAGGTTTTCCCCACTGGCTTTGCCTCATAAAACCCCATAGGAAGTACTAATTTAGCATGTAGGAAATGAGGCACTTCAAATGCAATCTTTCCAAATGATTATAGAAACTTCTAGAATTCAGTGATGCTGTCTACACTAAAAGAAGTATAAGGATGAGACATAAGGAAGACTCTCTAGCGCTATTTAGTGATAATTCAACTTTAAACATGGAACCCTAATCATGATGCTACAGTTTGTATTTCTTAGAGCAATTCTTCTCTGCCCTCCACCCTCAACATACTATTTAAAAGAAGTTAAACATTTTAGATCAAGCATATGGGTGTAATATAATTTAATCTGTTTTTCAAAGACATTACCAACAAATGATACAGTTATATAACTGGATGAAGAATACCAATATGTTTTGAATGTTTTTGGTGCCAGTGATCTAATGATCACAATAAAGACATGTCAGTTTGTGAAAGTAAGTGTGTGTTTTTCATGTGACTATTGAATGTGTTTTACTCATCTTCAAACCTGGCACTGAATGAAGCACTTAAATCCTTAACATTTTTAATAGAAATAATTTTTTTATTTTTTTAATTATTTATTTATGATAGTGATACAGAGAGAGAGAGAGAGAGGCAGAGACAAGGCAGAGACATAGGCAGAGGGAGAAGCAGGCTCCATGCACCGGGAGCCCGACATGGGATTCGATCCCGGGTCTCCAGGATCACACCCTGTGCCAAAGGCAGGCACCAAACCGCTGAGCCACCCAGGGATCCACGAATAGAAATAATATAAATAGAACTTTGGATAAATAAATTCTGAAATATATTATTCTATGTATAATCATGGAGTTATTTGTGAGGTTTGGGTGGCCTGGGTACATTTTCTCTAATATCTAAACTTGATATATAATTAAGGGATTTTTTTTTTGAGAACTGAGAAAGGACTGTTAGAAATCATCTAATTCAATTTTCTCATTTTCTTTTGCTCCCCTTTCTTCTACTTTGTAGTTGATACGATTTCTATATTCATCTTGGTCATTTATTTTTCTTCTGTTTTCCCATTTTCCTCATCAGGGGAAGCCAAATCTCACTTTCCAGATGAAGCTTAGTGTCAGCCAGACACCTGGGTCAACGTGAAATGTCTGTTAAATTAACCGAACAGTGGTTTACTTTCACACCCTGACTGAATTGTTTGATTTTAGCCTGGGTTAGGTTGATAGTTTTTCATTTAGGCTCTCTGGTTTAGTCCTTTTAGTAAGTTGATTTGATTAACTAAGTTTATTTTACTCACATTAATGTCATCTCCCAACTGATTGCCTCAGTGTCTATAGTCTGTAAATAGCTCAAGGGCTTGAGGGTTTTTTGTTATTTTTATACTTTTACAAAGCAGACTTCTCCTTTTGGGCAGGTCCACAGCGTGTTCATTTTTCAGTGTCTTGGACAGTGCTTTCTACCCAGTAGGCTCTCAGTATTTGGTTTATTTTAATCTTATGTATATTCTCTTATTCTGTTCACTTGAGATATAGATTAAGAGTTTTTACCATAAATTAGGACATCACTTTCGTGGTTCTACATGAATTCTGTGGAGTCTCAGTTGAAGCACTGGATATTATTCTGAGCTCTTTCAAAGTCTTCCCAAATTTTGGCATTCTTTGAAGACTTCATGTTAATGGGATCGCTTGTCTGGCATCTGAGATTCTTTCAATAGTTGTAAGTGCTCCATTCTTTTCATTTCTTATTTTTTAGATTTATTGAAACTCCAAAATTTGTTTCCGTTGAGTGTTACTGATACATTTATAGATGAAAATTTCTGAATAAAGTTTACCTGAGGGAAACATAGATAATTAAACCCCAAATCTCTTTTTTTAATCAGTGATAAACCACTACAGACAGAAGAAGAGAATGCTAGTATTTTAGAGCACTGAAGGGAATGCCGAAGTGGGAATCTTATAGTCACCATAGGGAATTAAAAACTGGATATTGCCAAGCCTCTTCCTTTTACATATAAGGAAATGAAATCAAAGAAAGATTAAATGATTTGTCCAAGATGCACGATAGTGACTGAAGGATCCTGACTCCTTTTCCAGTGCTCTTCTGATACTACTGTCCTGAGAGATGAATCCTAAATTCCTTAGATGTTTCCATTTCTCCATCTCTATTCCTGCCCTTCTGTCTAGAGTAAATCACAAAAGGCCAGGTCCCTCTAAACCTTTTACTGAAACTATTAAAAGAAGAACAGTGAAAGATCCTGCTTAGCTGGCGGTGGTTAGATGTGAGAGACTGGGTAAGGATGAGTAGTGAGTGGTTAAACCTGAAAGACTTCACAGGTCATGTTTATCTAATACTTTCAAAGTTGTTAGAAAACCTCACCAACTTGCATGGGCTTTTACAGAAAAGACAAGCATCCCATGATCATCAACACTCTTCAGCAATGATTTTCTTCCTTATTCTTTTATATAGGAGTGCATTCCAATTTAGGGTACTTTAACTGTCAGAAATATCAGAAAGAGCTTTTACACTCTAAGCAATCTTCCCCAAACCCCTCTCCAGTAGACACACAGTGAGAGCAATTTTGAAGCAATCCTTGTTTTGCCTTCCCATTGCCCTCTCACCCCAGATGCAGCTTTCAGCTAATTAGCTCTTCCTGACATCGAGATGAGAGTTATAAGGTGCTCTACCTGGAGAGGTACATTGGGGGAGGTCACGCAACTCTAGCCTTGCTGGGATTTATTTGTGAAAGCCCTATTTCGGTTAGCTACTCGACGCCTAACTTCTCAGTTGCCCAAGTGCTCACAATTTCAAGGTTCCAATGAACTGAAACTTACCATTTTAACTGTAGGTCAGCCTCTCTACTCTGCTTTTGCCTCTTATCCTTAGGTATTGCCAGTCCCAGCTGTAATGAAATCCATTTTTATTTTTTTTTAATCTGAAGAAATATTGAATGTTAGGACAGAATCACCGGACTTGTTTCTAATGGGCATGTTACTTAAAGATTAGAAGACAATGAAAGAACGAGGACCCCCTCAATATTTTTAGCATCCAGTATGCTTTGGGAGGCAGCAAATCAGAGGACCAGGCTCTGCTAGACCTTCAGAGAGGAATGAAGCCAATTAATGTACAATGACCAGCAGCAGTGCTTTATTTGAAGGGTCTTTTACAATGACACTTTTTAACAGGGTAATCGTAGACATCTGTTTCATGTGCCTTAGCAGCAACATAGCCAGTATTTGCTAAGATCTTCTGAGCATTTACAGCTTTACACAAAAGGACATTTTGGCAATTCCGGTTTCTATACAATAGGCATACTATGCAAAATACTGAGCTAGAATTCAGCATTGTGGTAGAAACGCTCAATGTCACCAGAGCGATTGACTCATTCCACCTGGCTTTCAGACGTTTGGAGAAGCAAAACATATGCACCTTAATTGCAAAAGGTGGGCTTAATGAACGTGCAGGCGTCATGTTATACCAAATGCAACAATCGACATGATGGCAAGCTGCTTGAGAACATGTCACAATGTTTGATTTTTAATATTTTTTTCTTTATTTATTTATGATAGTCACAGAGAGAGAGAGAGAGGCAGAGACACAGGCAGAGGGAGAAGCAGGCTCCATCCACCGGGAGCCTGACGTGGGATTCGATCCCGGGTCTCCAGGATCGCGCCCTGGGCCAAAGGCAGGCGCCAAACCGCTGCGCCGCCCAGGGATCCCCCACAATGTTTGGTTTTTAAGAGGTTTGCCTTTGGCAATGTTTCAGAGAAGAATGTGTTCCTTACGTTTGCAGTCCTGTGAGCCAATAATAAAATGTTCAGCATATGAAACTGGTATTTATTTTAAATTTCTATGTCAATATTTTTGTTTAAAAGCAGGTTTGATTCCCTGTGTGGACTTTGTTGAAGCCTTCTATCACTGCTTTTTATTTGAGTTTGATTTAGCTTCTTTTCCCCCTGATTTTGTGTTTTGCAGAATGGCTTGCATTGAAAGCCTCTGATTGGGTTGTGGGGGGGGGGATAAAGTTGCTATGTGATTTCAAAGCCCAGGAAATGTGAAAAGGAGCAACATTTGCTGAAGGCATCAGAGAAGTGACTGCAATCAAGCAGTGTTGGTTTGTGACCTTGAAGCTTCCCAGAATAGCTACCACATTTGGAATAATGGAAGCCCTGAATTCAAATGCCTCAGGATGACCTCAGCAGCAGGAGCCCCCTTCCTCCTACTGTGATGTCTCCAGGCTTTATGTCAATGTTTAGTCCGTTAGCAGGAATCCAGAAAATCAGGCTTTTGTTTTCAAAAATACAAAATAAAGGCAGCCGTTGTGGAATATTGCATAACTGATTTAATCCTAATGTGATGTCAAGACAAATTTACCCCACAGTTGAGAGAACGCTTTATCTACCACGGATCCCATTGCTGTGTGGATGCTTGGTGCTCTTCCAATAAATCGTTGGGCAGGTGTTTTCATAAACTCTCAGAATTCTCCATCCCAGGCGCATTTCTGTGGGGTAATCAAAACAGGCTTTTTCTAACAGCAGTCTGAAACAGTCTGCATCATCTGTACACATTGAGCTGAAAAAATATTGTATTCATAAATTAAATTGGACATTTTGAAAGGTTAACGCAAAAAGCTACTTTGCTCTAGGTAATCAATAAGGAAAAAAGGATCTCAGGTAATTAAAATCTGTGAAGTGAACATTTCTCATTTGGAACCTATTAAAAAGAATATAAGCAGACAGAGGCAAGAGATAAATATGGAAAACAAGTGCTTCAGACTTTTTGTTAAATGTTGGCAAGGGAATAATAACGTCTATTGAGAGGTCTGAAAGGATATAACATGTTATTATAGATAATATAGCAAATTATACAGTCTGTATATAAGTTGTGTGTGTGTGTTATTTAATTTATGCATTAGGCTGTGATTTTAAAATATGAGTATTCTTTATTTTGGGCTCCAGTTTAGCTATTATGTATGTCTTCCTTACTTAAGGTGTGACTCAGGAACCAGTATGAACCATGGATGCTTGGGAAAAATACAGAATTCCAGGTCCATCTCTGACCCGCTGAATCAGGATTTGCAATTTCCTGAGATCCCTGGGGATTCATGCGTACACTGCAGTCTGAGAACATGGCTTTGGGTGATTGTCTCATAGTAAGGTGGGTTGCCTCTTAACAATTTGTGTTCATTTTTTTAGATGCAAATCAGTAGTGTTTTTGTTGGCTAAATGCAAGGATAATAACTGACTCTACAGAGGTTATGCTGGAGTACCTGACTTTGTGCAATGTAGCAACTAAGAGAAATACCTATTTTATTTTATTTTTAATGATTTTATTTATTTATTCATGAGACACACACACACACACACAGAGAGAGAGAGAGGCAGAGACACAGGCAGAGGGAGAAGCAGGATCCACGCAGGGAGCCTGACATGGGACTTGATCTGGGGACTCCAGGATCACACCCTGGGCTGAAGGCAGCGCTAAACCGCTGAGCCCCCCGGGCTGCCCAGGAAATACTTGTAGAGTGGAGTCAGACTCTCAACACAACTTGCTTCTGGGCCCTTACTGACACCCCTTTTCTTTTTGTTCCGTGGTGACTTTCCTTCTTTTCTTTACCATTTGCCTACCAAAATTCAATCTCTGGTTCCAGGTTACAGTTTCCTTTATCTAGACTTCAGAAATCACCTCCCTGGAATTTTTTTGATACCTTTGTTGGGATATTCTTAGTTCTTTAGAATTTTTCTAGAGATTTGACCCTGGTTATAGATGTTAGACTCTGAAACATCTGAACACTTGCCCTTTGTGGTGGTTAATTTTATGTATCAACTTGACTGGGCTAAGGGTTCCCCAGATAGCTGGTAAAATATTATTTCTGGCTGTGTCTGTGAGGCTGTTTATGGAAGAGATTAGCATTTGAATCAGTACACAGTGGAAAGCAGTTGGTCCTCCTCAGTGTAGGTTGGCATCATCTAATCCATTGAGGGCCTAAATAGAACAAAAAGGCCAAGGAAGAGTGAATTCACTTTCTCTCTTTGAGCTGAGACATCCATCTTCTCCTGCCCTTAGATATTAGACATCAGCCTCTGGTTCTTGAGCTTTTAGACTCAGACTGGATGATCAGCTCTCCCCACCCTCCCTCCAAGGTGGGTCAGTCCTTAGATTGATTGCCTGCCTATGATTCCTGCTTTCCTCATTTAACCTTCTGGTCTCAAGCATACAGCTTCTGCTCGATACAATATGCTAGAATATAAAATTCATTTTGCTTTCTCTTCAGTTTTCATATAGCTCTTAGAACATTGAAGTAGCATATGCTTCATTTTAGTTTTGACATAGAGTTGCAATGATGTATTGTTTTTATGATGGAAAACCCTTGTTTTTGCTAAGGATTAAAATATATGGCTTTGGCTTGTGGATAATAAATATTTATCTATCTATTTATCTCTATATCATTTTTTACAATGAAGAATAAGGCCCTGTGCTATGTGCTGTGTGGTATAAGGATGAATTATAAAAGACATGATCTAGAGTACCTAGTGCATGTTGACTATAATACAGGTAGGCCGTTCTATAAGTGCTATGAAAATAGAAGTGACAAGAAGGGCATTAGGTGCTCAGAGTAGAAAGAAATCACATCAACCTGATATTCAGGAAAAGGCCCGAAGAAGAGGCAATGTATGAATAGAACCAAAACGTTATAGGGAAATGGTATTCCCAGCCCAGGGCATAACAAGGGCACAGATGCTAAAAGAGATTTATATAATATATACCCAGAACCATACTGGACATTTTGGTGAAGCTGAATATATGTAAAGGCAAATGGTAGGAGACAGAGGAATCTGAAGACTATGTGCTAAGCATATGAACTGGATCCCTGGAAGGAGCATAATTGTTAGTGACAAAAATGGGAGAAAAAGAATGCTATAGTGAGGAAGGACACAGAATTCAACAACTTTGTGCCTGAATACCTGGCTACTAAAGGCTAGCCATGGAAAGGTCATACTTAGCAATGAAGATATGTCTATGAAGTCTTTGTCCATCTAAACAAGATTTCTCATCCAGAATGAAAAAGGATACATTAGAAGTTAATGGCACCATCAAGTGATGGGCAGCCACATTTGGAATACTAGAAGCCCTGGACAGACAGAGGATAATACATGGGTCATATGTTTGGCCAAATGGATCTAAGAGATTGAGAATCCAGCAAACTCATTTATCAAATTTCACAGCTCAAGACACCAGAAGAGAACAGGTGAATTTGGGGTGAATGGAGAATAGCCTAATGGAGAAAGTATGGACCCAGGACTTAAGGACGACAATACAGATTGTGTCTTAATTCACTGGGCAACTTCTGGCAAGCCATTTCAACTCCCTGGGCTTCAGGGTCCTCGCCTGTAAAATGAGGACAGTCTCCATTCCTAACCACGGTGGATACTCTTCACCTAATTTTATAGTTCTTTTGAAGATCACAATGAACCAACAGATTTCAAGTGGGAGACTCTGCCAATCAGCAGGATGAGGGCAGCGATTTATATTTCTTTCTGAATATCAAGATGAAAAAAATGTTGGGTCTACATTGCAGATATTGATTCATTTGGGACCGTTGTTGGACACTCAGGTAAGTAGTGGTCGAAGCCCAGTGCTTGAGAAGTACCAGTAGACCCAAGACCCCTATTCATTGCCTTTTTTGGCCACTGGACTGCCGGAGGAATCGGAGGACAGCAGGAGTGAGAAGCTGTTACTGGAGACATCTCAAGGTGACTCTTTGAATAGGTCTTGATATTGGGCCTTCAAAAAAAAATATTCCACTCCTAGCTTATACCTGAGTCCATGATGCTTAAACTTCAAGTTATGTATTTTTTGGGTTCATCACTGTGGAAGTTCTTACAACAATTTGTGATTATGACATTTGCTCCCAAGTATTACACAGTCAGTTTATGCACTGCAGGGAATATCTGCCAATCAATTAATATATCTCAGGGCAATATAAAAAAAAAATCTGGTGGCTGTAGTCCCTTCTCATTACAGTTTTCTGCACAGTCTACTCTGTAAAGAAAACTGCAAAAATAGAAGAAGATGTATTTTCAGAAAATTATTCACAATTAATGCCAAGTGATAAAATGCCTAAGTCGAGGAAATGTCCCTCGATTAAATGTTGAGGGAAAGACAATGCTAACTTGACCTCCTTCAATTTTCATACGGAGGCTTGTGAAGTTTGAGTAGGATAGAGAGAAAAGCACCTTTTAGTCCCAGAAGCTTTTTAAAGCTGCACTGTGTGTCTTCTTTTTGTAATCTCAGGTTCTATAGTCTCCTTTACCAATTGTGAGAGGTGTGGAAGGGCTAGTTTATATCTTTCAGAAGGGACACCTGGGTCCACAGGTTGAAAGAACTTTGAAAGTTATTTGTATCTTTGCCAGTCACTGCATTGTGTGAGAATCACTGTAGCTAGTGTGTAAACTACCTTTGAATAAGAGGCAGAAAATGGAATTTATCAGGGGACAATGCCCTTTGTTTAGAAGGAGCAACAAAAGATGAATCAAAGACCACAGCCAGTCTTCTGTGGTTAGTGTCCCATTTTTCCAGATTAAAAGGGGGATAATATTCAATCTTGATTGTGCACAGAGGCCTTTGGTACTTTAAGGAGATGGAGGAAGAAGAGAAATGAAAAAGAAATAAAGGGACCAATATGTTCTTGAACTGTGACTTCCGGCAGCTGCATTTAAAAAACAACCATTGCATTGAACGTGTAAATTGCCCTGGGTAGCATTGACATTTTCACAATATTAATTCTGCCAATCCATGAGCATGGAATATTTTTCCATCTCTTTGTGTCTTCCTCAATTTCTTTCAGAAGTGTTCTATAGTTTTTAGGGTATAGATCCTTTACCTCTTTGGTTAGGTTTATTCCTAGGTATCTTATGCTTTTGGGTGCAATTGTAAATGGGATTGACTCCTTAATTTCTCTTTCTTCAGTCTCATTGTTAGTGTATAGGAATGCCATTGATTTCTGGGCATTGATTTTGTATCCTGCCACGCTACCAAATTGCTGTATGAGTTCTAGCAATCTTGGGGTGGAGGCTTTTGGGTTTTCTATGTAGAGTATCATGTCATCGGCGAAGAGGGAGAGTTTGACTTCTTCTTTGCCAATTTGAATGCCTTTAATGTCTTTTTGTTGTCTGATTGCTGAGGCTAGGACTTCCAATACTATGTTGAATAGCAGTGGTGAGAGTGGACATCCCTGTCTGGTTCCTGATCTTAGGGGAAAGGCTCCCAGTGCTTCCCCATTGAGAATGATATTTGCTGTGGGCTTTTCGTAGATGGCTTTTAAGATATCGAGGAAAGTTCCCTCTATCCCTACACTCTGAAGAGTTTTGATCAGGAATGGATGCTGTATTTTGTCAAATGCTTTCTCTGCATCTAATGAGAGGATCATATGGTTCTTGGTTTTTCTCTTGCTGATATGATGAATCACATTGATTGTTTTACGAGTGTTGAACCAGCCTTGCATCCCGGGGATAAATCCTACTTGGTCATGGTGAATAATTTTCTTAATGTGTTGTTGGATCCTATTGGCTAGTATCTTGTTGAGAATTTTTGCATCCATGTTCATCAGGGATATTGGTCTGTAATTCTCCTTTTTGGTGGGGTCTTTGTCTGGTTTTGGAATTAAGGTGATGCTGGCCTCATAGAATGAGTTTGGAAGTACTCCATCTCTTTCTATCTTTCCAAACAGCTTTAGTAGAATAGGTATGATTTCTTCTTTAAACGTTTGATAGAATTCCCCTGGGAAGCCATCTGGCCCTGTGGAATCAGAAAAGACCCCAAACAGCCAGGGGAATTTTAAAAAAGAAAACCATAGCTGGGGACATCACAATGCCAGATTTCAGGTTGTACTACAAAGCTGTGGTCATCAAGACAGTGTGGTACTGGCACAAAAACAGACACATAGACCAATGGAACAGAATAGAGAATCCAGAAATGGACCCTGAACTTTATGGTCAACTAGTATTCGACAAAGGAGGAAAGACAATCCACTGGAAGAAAGACAGTCTCTTCAATAAATGGTGCTGGGAAAATTGGTCATCCACATGCAGAAGAATGAAACTAGACCACTCTCTTGCACCATACACAAAGATAAACTCAAAATGGATGAAAGATTTAAATGTGAGACAAGACTCCATCAAAATCCTAGAGGAGAACACAGGCAACACCCTTTTTGAACTTGGCCACAGTAACTTCTTGCAAGATACATCCACGAAAACAAAAGAAACAAAAGCAAAAATGAACTATTGGGACTTCATCAAGATAAGAAGCTTTTGCACAGCAAAGGATACAGTCAACAAAACTCAAAGACAACCTACAGAATGGGAGAAGATATTTGCAAATAACATATCAGATAAAGGGCTAGTTTCCAAAATCTATAAAGAACTTATTAAACTTAACACCAAAGAAACAAACAATCCAATCATGAAATGGGCAAAAGACATGAAGAGAAATCTCACAGAGGAAGACATAGACATGGCCAACATGCACATGAGAAAATGCTCTGCATCACTTGCCATCAGGGAAATACAAATCAAAACCACAATGAGATACCACCTCACACCAGTGAGAATGGGGAAAATTAATAAGGCAGGAAACAACAAATGTTGGAGAGGATGTGGAGAAAAGGGAACCCTCTTACACTGTTGGTGGGAATGTGAACTGGTGCAGCCACTCTGGAAAACTGTGTGGAGGTTCCTCAAAGAATTAAAAATAGACCTGCCCTACGACCCAGAAATTGCACTGTTAGGGATTTACCCCGAAGATTCAGATGCAATGAAACGCCGGGACACCTGCACCCCGATGTTTCTAGCAGCCATGTCCACAATAGCCAAACTGTGGAAGGAGCCTCGGTGCCCATCGAAAGATGAATGGATAAAGAAGATGTGGTTTATGTATACGATGGAATATTACTCAGCCATTAGAAACAACAAATACCCACCATTTGCTTCAACGTGGATGGAACTGGAGGGTATTATGCTGAGTGAAGTAAGTCAATCGGAGAAGGACAAACAGTGTATGTTCTCACTCATTTGGGGAATATGAATAATAGTGAAGGGGAATATAAGGGAAGGGAGAAGAAATGTGTGGGAGATATCAGAAAGGGACACAGAACATAAAGACTTCTAACTCTGGGAAATGAACTAGGGGTGGTGGAAGGGGAGGAGGGCGGGGGGTGGGGGTGAATGTGTGACGGGCACGGAGGGGGACACTTGACGGGATGAGCACTGGGTGTTATTCTGTATGTTGGTAAATTGAACACCAATAAAAATTAATTTATAATAATAAAAAAAACAATGTTGGGCTTATATTAGGTATTCATTAAATATGTTTTAAACAAATAGATAAAGTATACATTAATCAAATGAAAATGGGCCAATATAATTTAAATTAATGTAGTATTTCTCATATTTGCCCGATAAGACTTATTTGGACATTCTGATTCAGTAAGCCTAGAGTGGGGCCCAAGAATCTGTATTTTTAAGAAGCTTCCCAACTGATTATTTTAATGGAGCCATTTGGGAAACACAGGAAAATGCAAAGATTGATGGTGGTTTGGAGAAAACAGTGAAGTGACAAGACTGGTTTTCAGAGATCAGTGACTGCTCATTGGTCTCATCTGGGAGGTATTTTTAAAAATCCTGACACTAAGGAGGGCACATGATGGGATGAGCACTGGGTTCATACTCTATGTTGGCAAACTGAATTTAAATAAAATATTTTAAAAAAATCCTGACAGCACAGACACTACTCCAGATCAATGAAATTAGAATTTCTGGGGTGGGACCTGGATTTGGGCCAGATTTTAACATTCATCAGGTGATTCTAATGCAGAGCCAAGCCTGAAAAGCCCCTACGATGGGCAGAAATATTTTGTCAGTACTCCAAATGTATCACTAGGTTGTGCACTTGTTGCTTCCAGCTTCTTATGTCCCCCAGCTAGATTCCTTGACCTCCTAGTCTGGAAGAAACATGTGCAGAAACTTACACAATAACCCAATCTGGGGTTATTTTTTGCTTTTGTAAAAAATGTTATTTAAACCAACAACTGAATACAATCTCCTTTACTTCACGGCCAGAGCAGAAAACATCTCAATATTTTGAAGGTGAGAAAGTCAAGGTTTCCTGGGTATAGCTTAGGTGGTTAGGATGAGCCATGGAGAGCAAAAAGCACTATGCTTATAATAAAATGGGAGAACACATAGGGGAATCCTGAGTTTGTCTTGAGTGCCTAGAGAGAGATGGCAGGTGGCCCAGGAAAGAGGGAGAAGAGGAGGATGTGGAGAGTCTGTAGCAGTGGTTCTCAGTCCAGCTGCGTATGGAAGTCACATAGGGAGCTTAAGAAATTACTGATTCCAGACTGCTTCTCAAAGACTCTGCTGTAATAAGTGTAGACATGTAGTGTGTGTGCTATATGTGATGCAGCAAAGTTGTTATCAGAGGTTTAGAGGAAAAAAGGGGAGGGCACCTAGGTGGCCCAGGGCGTGATCCTGGGGTCCTGGGATCGAGTCCCACATTGGGCTCCCTGCATGGAGCCTGCTTCTCCCTCTGTCTCTGTCTCTGCCTCTCTGTGTCTCTCATGAATAAATAAAATCTTAAATAAAAGGGGGGGACGTCCACAATTAGAGTTAGGGGCCCTCTGGGCTTGCATTACTACACATAAAATAATTTGTAGCACAAAGCTGGGTTCTTCCGAATCTGACCGTCTACACTTTTATTTATCCTGGAGCTAGAGATATACATATTTACATATATACATATTTTGGCTAAGAATCAAAACTTTCTTAAACCTTTCCATATCCACCAGCAGCATAGAAATGAAAGAAAAGAATTTTTGGGTCATTTGTACATACAGAAACATAAATTTTGTTTTGCTCTGTTTAATCATTTCATGACAGTTAAAGTGTAGGCAAAATGAACAGAGAACAAAAATGCTGTGCTGAGGCGAAGATGTTGGGTGATTGGTGAGGCTCACCAACTAGCTGGGTGACTTGCCTCACCACTTCCTCGCCTCTGGCTTTGAAGGACATAACCCAACTTCATATCTTAGCCAAACTGCCAGACGTCATGGAATTTTAAGGTGTCTTATGAAAATCTAAAAACAGAAATGTTAACTGCTTTTACTTTTAGAAATACCACTATTTACATTACAGCTTCAAATGTTTGCATCTGCTGTTCCTACTTTAAAGTTCCTGGCAAAGTAGCATAAGTGAAAGAATATGCAGTCACAAAAATGTCCAAGGAATTTAGGGTTGACCATGCAGCCTGTGCTCAAGGCTTAAATGAAGACTGAGTCACGCTGATCTGACATGGCCTCAAATTCTGTTCCTCTTATTTAGGTGGTAAAAGATTTAGAGCCATGAGAACCTTATAATCAAGTTCAAGCAGAAACTTACTATATTTCTTGGCTTTCACCTGTTTAATAATATGTCTCTGGTTTCCTTCTGTAAAATAAGCTTCAGCATAAATGAGCTGAGGAGAAATAGGAGAGGGAGTCCAAAGGAACACATAAAGTTTACCCCTATAGTACTGAGAATTCAAAGGGACTTAAAGTCCAGGTCCTACGGGCACACACATTCATTTAAAAACAACAGGATGGTTCCTCACGAAAACTGAGTTGGGGCAGTCTCTCAGATGAATAAGCTTTACTCATTCTTTATACCTGGAATTCCCTAGATTTAAAAAGAGAGAGCCCAAGAGCATATACCCATGTGTTCATATCACAACTTTCCACCTGTATCTATCTGCGCTGACACTACCTGTCATTCACCCAAGTAAGCAAACACTGATTCCCTCAGAGTGTGTAGGTGGAAGGAGTCAATAGGGTCATCATCACTCAGAATGATGTCAACACTCTTAATCATTTTAATATATATATTCAGGAAGAAACTTACAGTTGAGAGATAGGAAATATATGATGCCTGATAGCATGAATTCTGAAGCCAGATTACCAGGTTTGAATCCCAGCTTTACCACTTGGTAGCTGAGTGACTTTGGGCCAAGTTACTTCATCCTGTACCTCTGTTTCCTCATCCATAAAATGCAAATATATCCTATCTCATAGGGTGTGAGGATTAAATGAGTCAATACATTGAAAGTGCTTATAACAATGGCATATATGAAGTGCTCAATAAATACTGTTCTTAGCCCAATCCCTCCCCTCATGTGTTTTTTATTTTTTGTTTCATTTTTACTTTTTTTTTTTTTTTTTTTTACTGGCTGAGTGTGGAATCTGTACAGCTAGCTGAATACTGTCCTGCACATGGACAAATACTTACTCCTCTTAGCCAATCAAGTTAACCCAACTTCCCTGGCCAGTGACTGATTTACAAACAGGCAGATGATACAATTCTAGCCAATGAGACACAAGGTCCTGCAGGGGTGGTGATGTTCAGAAAAGATGTGCATTGGAAGAAAGTATTTCTTTTCTTCTCTAATGATGCTGTTTTTGCATGTCCCCCTGCCTGGAACAGTGAAGCCATCTTGGCAATGTGAAAAGAGCTGGAAGAAAGATGAAAGCAACAGTGACAATGTTGAGTTGAAGAACTAATCAACCCTGAAGTTTCTACATCTGGATTTGTTATAGGAAATAATAAATTTTCCTTATTGCGTAAGCCATTTTGTTTTTGTTTGTTTGTTTGTTTTTGTTTTTTTTTATGATAGCCAGAGAGAGAGAGAGAGACAGAGAGACAGAGAGACAGAGAGAGAAGCAGGCTCCATGCACTGGGAGCCCGACGTGGGATTCGATCCCGGGTCTCCAGGATTGCACCCTGGGCCAAAGGCAGGCGCCAAACTGCTGCGCCACCCAGGGATCCCCGCGTAAGCCATTTTGACTAGGATTTTCTGTTATTGTACCTGAAACATTCTAACTGGTTGATATTTCTTGAGCATCTAGTATGTTTGAGATATATTATAGGAAATAAAGTATTAAACTCTAAACCTGATCTCAATAAGTTTTCCAGCTACTTGGGGGAGAAAAGCTATGAAAACTAATAATATCAAGCTGTAAATATTAAGTGCTTGGATCAAGATGGTCTGAGACAGCTATACATGAGGTCCTGTATGAAGAGATGGCTCAAAGAATAAAGAACACATTGATAGGCAGGAGAGGGAACATTCTAGGTAGTGTCAGCTAACATATGGGAGAGTTAGGGGTTGTATAAACTTGCTTAGAGTACCATTAAGGAATACTCCAAACTGGGTGGCTTTAACAACAGAAAGTTATTTCTCATAGTCCTAGAGTGTAGAGATCCAAGATCAAGGAGTTGGCAGTATGGATTTAATTCTGAGCTCTCTGTCCTTGGTATGCAAATGGCTGCCCTCTTACTGTGTCCTCACATGGTCTTTTATTTGTGCATGTGTACCCTGGCATTCCTCTATATGTCCAAATTTCTTCACACAAGGACAAGAGATTGTACTAAGACTTAGCTTACTGGCCTTATTTTAAGTAAACCATCTCTTTAAAGTACCTATTTACAAACACAGTCACATTCTAAGGTCTCAGGGGTTAGGACTTCAACATATGAATTTTGAGGGGATACCAGTCAGCCTGTAACAGGGATGAAGAAAGAATAACTTGCTTTTAAGAGTGAGTCAAAAGTTAGAGATGATTGGGACATGAAGCTGGAAGGTTATGTCAGGACCTGAGGATAGTGGACCTTAAATGTTGAGCCTAGATTTTACTCTCACAGCAGCAGGGAAGGAAAAGGGATCTTTAAGAATAATTTGGCACAGTGTGCCATAGGTTTTATAAGTAAAGAATTAGGTGAGAGAAGTGGGGCAGGATTGCTGTGGCACATAGTCCAGGTATGCATTGATAAATGACTGAACTCCAGGGAGGGAAGTTGAAAGGATCCAAACGAGACAGAAACCGAGGAGAAAAGGACAATATGGAGCTTGGACATTCTCAGCAATTGGGCCAGTGGAAATATGTGCCATAATAATTCAACTCATAAACCAAAGCATTATTTTTATCCTAATAGGACCATGACACCTGGGACATTGTGGCTCCAGCTTTCTAACACTTAGGAATACCCGTCTGAAAGGGAATAGGCTTCCTTGTTGGGTATGGAGTATCCTGGAGGTGTTCTAGAAGTTAAGGTTACAGAAAGGATATAAATATCAGGTAGGAGATTGGATTATTAGCTATTAGAAGTCCTTATGGCTTAGGGTCAGAACCTTGATGGTTTCAACCCAGAATAAACAAAACATGTAGCAATTACCCCAAATGTTGTCTTCGCTCAGGGGTAACATAGATCTCTGGACTAGACTCTTTGTTGTTTAGTTTGGGCAACACTCAGCATGCTTCAACAGCATTGGGTGTTATGTTAGTTACAAGTTGGTATGTACATTTTATAATGGGCTTAGAAAATTAAGGTTAAGAATTTGATCATTAACATGAAAACTCCGATTTTTAAGTTCAGATTATATGATTTTTGTGAATTATAATAACTAAGCAAAATATCTGCTAAGTTATTCTTTTAAAAATACTTTTTAAGTTTCAAAAGAAATATGTGTTGTTTTTCTTAAGTTGAAAGTACACTGAAAAAGTATCCTTCTACCCTTTCCAGTCCAATTCCCTTAGGGGCAGACACTGCGAATGGTTTCTTTGGTGGCATTCCAGACCTTTTACTCAACATATCTCTACCCCCACCCGCCCACACACTCATATATACAAATACACATTTTATGACCCATCAAGTATATATAGCATACATAATATAAATGCATGCATATTTATATGGCTATAAATATTATATACACACTCAAAGGCATGTTTTTTTTTATTTAATACAATCAGGAATTTTTTTAAGATTATTTATTTATTTATTTATTTATTCATAGAGACACACACAGAGAGAGAGGCAGAGACACAGGCAGAGGGAGAAGCAGGCTCCATGCAGGGAGCCTGACTTGGGACTCGATCCTGGGTCTCCAGGACCACACCCTGGGCTGAAGGCAGCGCTAAACCGCTGAGCCACCCGGGCTGCCCCACAATTAGGACTTGTATTAATCACTAACATTGTGCATTTTTTCATTTATATATACAAATTCCCATGTTAGTACATATATATTCGCAAATAAGTCATGTTTTAAATACCTCTTTAAATAATAAAAGCCAAATAGACTACTTCATGTACATTATTCAAGAATTAGAAAAATAGGGTACTCTAAGAAAACGATAATGGCATAATAAATCTGTCAGTTCTCAAACATTACAACATGTAGGGGCATTCTAACCTGAACATTTTCAATGGACTCTCACAAGAAGAAAAAATGATCCAAGCTGTCTTAATACTTGTATTAATATGAAACTTTTCCAGTTGCTTTCTTTTCAGATATTGAAAACTTTTATTCACACACAGTACCACCTTCAAAAGTTGCCAAAAAGCACATGTAGTTAAAAAAATCCCCTTTCCTTCCAGCTCTCTAGCCACATGAGTTTTCTCCCAACAGGCAACTGTTAACCAGATTCCTATATTCTAAAGATATTTAAGATTCTGTACATTTAAAATAAGAAAATATCAAAAAAGCAATATCGTATCTCCCAATATCTAGCACTTGAGAGTAATTTTTACCACAGTTTGACTTCTCTACCCAAATGAGAAAGAAAGGATAGACATAAGCCACAAAGTCAAAAAGCTTCTTTGGGAGCCTGGGATGATGACAAGATAGGTAATCAATAAGATGACAACCAAAAATCAAAAGAGAAAGACAGACCCTTGAGAAAACTTAACCAAGTTCCTTTCATAAAAAAACTTTCTTAAAAAAAGAAAGAAAATTTCCATGACAATGTAGCAAAAGTCAAAGATTATCCTATTTCAAATAACCAGCCCCCAAATCAATATTTGATTCAAATTTTTTTTTGTTCTAAGACTTATCACAGTTACAGTTTTATCTACGCTAAATTTTATGAAATTTAAAACAAACTTCTTTGATGATTTTACATTTTGGTTACAAGATAAATTCCAAAGTAAATGGCTGAAGGTACTGGGACATTAAGTTCTTATTTTAAGTATATTCACTTTATCTGGGCCTTTTAAGGCCGAATTATCACTCTTTTTTTTACCCTTGCTTCCCTTAAAGAACAACTTTGATACAAAGTTAGAGGTGAATTTTTCAATTCAATTAACTGAAAGATTAGTTTTACATTTCTGTTAGTAAAAAGAAAGCCAGGGAGTCAATATAGTGTAATTCAAAAATGCCTTTATTTCAATGGCAAAAAAGTATTAAATCTTACTATACTAGTTTGAATTATGTTTTTTTCTTACAACAGTAAACATATCTTAAGTAGCAACTCATAAAATGTATATTAAAATAGGCCCTCCAGCCTATGTAAGATAAAATATTAATGTGGGTTAATAATATGAACAAATGTCTAATAAATTACTACAAAAACAAAGGTTTAGAATGTTAGCTCTTCACATTCCACATAGAACTTCCAGTGTTGATCCATTATATGGCATGGGAGAAATTCTTGATCACTGATTAACAGTACTTCATTTATTTGTAGATAAGGTGGGATGCTTTGCATTGACTCTCTGGATGTTCCTGTTTAAAGGAGTGTCAATAAATTAAAATACAGTCTTAAAAATAATATTTAAATTTACTTATTACAAATCCTAGACCCTCATCAAGCCTATGAGCACACAAAAGACATGAACAGAAATTTCACCAAAGAAGACCTACACATGGCCAACAAGCACATGAGAAAATGCTCCGCATCCCTTGCCATCAGGGAAATACAAATCCAAACCACAATGAGATCCCACCTCACACCAGTGAGAAGGGTGAAAATTAACAAGACAGGAAACCACAACTGTTGGAGAGGATGTGGAGGAAGGGGAACCCTCTTGCACTGTTGGTGGGAATATGAACTGGTGCAGCCACTCTGGAAAACTGCGTGGAGGTTCCTCAAAGAATTAGAAATATATCTGCCCTATGACCCAGCAATTGCACTGCTGGGGATTTACCCCAAAGATACAGATGAAGTGAAATGCCAGGACACCTGCACCCCGATGTTTATAGCAGCAATGTCCACAATAGCCAAACTATGGAAGGAGCCTCGGTGTCCATCGACAGATGAATGGATAAAGAAGATGTGGTCTATGTATACAATAGATTATTCCTCAGCCATCAGAAAGGACGAACACCCACCATTTGCTCTGACGTGGATGGAACTGGAGGGTATTATGCTGAGTGAAGTAAGTCAATTGGAGGACAATCATCATATGGTTTCACTCATATGGGGAATATAAGAAATAGTGAAAGGGATTATAGGGGAAAGGAGGGGAAGTGAGTGGAAAATATCAAAGAGGGAGACAAACCATGAGAGACTCCTAACTCTGGGAAACAAATAAGGGGTAGTGGAAGGGGAGGTGGGCGGGAGGATGGGGTGACTGGGTGACGGGCACTGAGGGGGGCACTTGACAGGATGAGCACTGGGTGTTATACTATATGTTGACAAATTGAACTCTAATAAAAAAATACAAAAAAATAAAAGAGCCAGAGCATGATATGCAACAAAACAAAACAAAAACAAAAAAAGTCTATGAACACACAATGGGATTTTGGAGCAAGTCATAATTCACTCCATTTTCTATATCCAAGATAAAGCTGTAAGCCAGCATTGGCTTATCTTGGGAAAAAGAAGTTTGCTTGCCGTCTAAACCAACCAATGCCAAAAAAAGATGACTGAAGTTTCTGAGGGTAGTTGTACAAACTCCTCTGTCTCAATTTTCAGTAAACTGAGAATAAAGCAGTTGTGAAGATTAAGTGGGAAGTTGCTGTGAAATGACTGGCTACTGGCTAACATACAGCAAACACTAAATAAATAGAAGCTACTATTATTATCATTATTTCTTAATGAAATGAAAATAGTAAGATGAATGGATAAAGAAGATGTGGTTTATGTATACAATGGAATATTACTCAGCCATTAGAAACAACAAATACCCACCATTTGCTTCAACGTGGATGGAACTGGAGGGTATTATGCTGAGTGAAGTAAGTCAATCGGAGAAGGACAAACAGTGTATGTTCTCACTCATTTGGGGAATATGAATAATAGTGAAGGGGAATATAAGGGAAGGGAGAAGAAATGTGTGGGAGATATCAGAAAGGGACACAGAACATAAAGACTTCTAACTCTGGGAAATGAACTAGGGGTGGTGGAAGGGGAGGAGGGCGGGGGGTGGGGGTGAATGGGTGACGGGCACGGAGGGGGACACTTGACGGGATGAGCACTGGGTGTTATTCTGTATGTTGGTAAATTGAACACCAATAAAAATTAATTTATATATAAAAAAAAGAAAATAGTATGAAAATAGTATGAAATAGTGAAAATAGTATTGAAATGAAATGAAAATAGTATTAGCCTGGAAGATGGATAATCAATTTTTCTAGGCCACACAAACTTGTGTGATCTCAAGCAAGTAACATGGATTCTTCCACCCACTACAACTAGAAAAACAGCCATATATGTGAACTTTTGACTCTTCTTGTGCTCCTTGTCCCCAACAAGCACTGCAACAGCTAACAAACCATTATGCTCATGCGAGAAGTAGAGAGAAATACATCTTTCTCAAGTAATATCACCAAATATTAGATATTCCTTAAACTGAACTGCAAGATTCATCAGTAGGCAAAAAAAAAAAAAAAAGGTTCATGCAACTATTCATGTTATCTACTTGCCTAAATTAGCACTTCAAAATGACAAGCTAACTAGATTGGTTAAAAATAATTTTAACTTTCACTTTTCTTTTTCCTCTAATTCTTTTTAAAATTTCTCTTTATAGACCAAAAAGCAAAAAATAATCAGATTCATTATTTTTTTTTAATTTTATAAATTAATTTTTATTGGTGTTCAATTTACCAACATACAGAATAACACCCAGTGCTCATCCCGTCAAGTGTCCCCCTCAGTGCCCGTCACCCATTCACCCCCACCCCCCGCCCTCCTCCCCCTCCACCACCCCTAGTTCATTTCCCAGAGTTAGAAGTCTTTATGTTCTGTCTCCCTTTCTGATATTTCCCACACATTTCTTCTCCCTTCCCTTATATTCCCTTTCACTATTATTCATATTCCCCAAATGAATGAGAACATACACTGTTTGTCCTTCTCCGGTTACTGTGGCCAAGTTCAAAAAGGGTGTTGCCTGAGTTCTCCTCTGGGATTTTGATGGAATCTTGTCTCACATTTAGATCTTTCATCTATTTTGAGTTTATCTTTGTGTATGGTGCAAGAGAGTGGTCCAGTTTCATTCTTCTGCATGTGGATGTCCAATTTTCCCAGCACCATTTATTGAAGAGACTGTCTTTCTTCCAGTGGATCGTCTTTCCTCCTTTATCGTATATTATTTGAGCATAAAGTTCAGGGTCCACTTCTGGGTTCTCTGTTCTGTTCCATTGATCTATGTGTCTGTTTTTGTGCCAGTACCACACTGTCTTGATGAACACAGCTTTGTAGTACAACCTGAAATCTGGCATTGTGATGCCCCCAGATATGGTTTTCTTTTTTAAAATTCCCCTGGCTGTTTGGGGTCTTTTCTGATTCCACACAAATCTTAAAATAATTTGTTCTAAGTCTCTGAAGAAAGTCCATGGTATTTTGATAGGGATTGCATTATATGTGTAAATTGCCCTGGGTAACATTGACATTTTCACAATATTAATTCTGCCAATCCATGAGCATGGAATATTTTTCCATCTCTTTGTGTCTTCCTCAATTTCTTTCAGAAGTGTTCTATAGTTTTTAGGGTATATTTTGAGAACCATTTGAATGGTAAATGGTTCTCCAACCTTTTATTTTCAGGTTGTAGGTGTCCTTCTGTCTAAAATGAGTCTCTTGTAGACAGCAAATAGATGGGTCCTGCTTTTTTATCCAGTCTGAAACCCTGGGCCTTTTGATGGGGTCATTAAGCCCATTCACGTTCAGAGTTCCCCCCTAAAATCAATAAAAACCGTTCAACACCTCGACATCTAATAGTGAAGCTTGCAAATTCCAAAGATAAAGAGAAGATCCTTAAAGCAGCAAGAGACAAGAAGTCCCTGACTTTCATGGGGAGGAATATTAGGGTAAGAGCAGACCTCTCCACAGAGACGTGGCAGGCCAGAAAGGGCTGGCAGGATATATTCAGGGTCCTAAATGAGAAGAACCTGCAACCAAGAATACTTTATCCAGCAAGGCTCTCATTCAAAATGGAAGGAGAGATAAAGAGCTTCCAAGACAGGCAGGAACTGAAAGAATATGTGACCTCCAAACCAGCTCTGCAAGAAATTTTAAGGGGGACTCTTAAAACTCCCCTTTAAGAAGAAGTTCAGTGGAACAATTCACAAAAACAAGGACTAAATAGATATCATGATGACACTAAACTCATATCTGTCAATAGTAACTCAGATTCATTATTTTAACTGAGAGTTCACTTAAGAAATATCACTAACCTATGAACTCTTTTCATTCAACCCATTTTACCTCTCCGGCTCTGTATCTGTAAAATAGGTCCAAGACTAGACGATATATGTTTCACTTCTAACTCTTTAAATGTTTGAACTCAGACTTCCAGAAGTTATTCTCACAAACTAAGCATTCTTCATTTCATTAAGATTATGGAATGAAACTGCTTACTCTAGTAATAAATGGAAATGAACATATTTATGCACATATTCTTAGTCCGAACAAGAAGTATAAATCCAATCAAAGGGAAAATGATGAGGAATTATTTTAATAGATTGTAAAAACTCATCTGCTGTAGTTATACTGAGGAAAAATTCAATTATGGCTATTAAAGACAAAGTTTGAAGCTGTTTTAAAATAAAAGGATTCTAAAGGATAATATGATAGTAGAGTATTAGATGATTTGATATTTAAAAGTGAATTAATAGTTTGAGACAGAATTACTTTGATAAGATCAAAGCTACCTGTGAAAACTGTACTGAAGTGAAGAAACACCCCTGAACATTATAAGTTTAAAACTATTTAAGCCCTCTTTCTTTGTGGGAAAATAAATTTAATAGGTAGTTTCTTAAGCTGAATTAGGCTGGAGATGCTTATTAATTTTAAGTGTAAACTGTTCATGTTTTTTTCTGCTTTTTTTGTACAGACTTGAACTCTGGAGTTTTACTAGTTAAGAAGCTCCTCAGTGGCCTAATGTATGTAAAATAATCTGGCAGGAGATCTGGCACATGGCAGGTGCACAACAGAAAATTAGTTTTCTTCTCTTTCCTCCCCTATCAGCATTGTCCAGTTTATGAATTAGGTCAAAGTTAATCATGATACCAGGATGAAAAAATTATGATTGAAGTCATGAAAAACAATCAAGAAATGTAAACAGGAGCCGAAATAAACACCTTCTGGTCTGTTATCAGGCACCCATCTTCCTTAGGTGTTTAAGTTTGAAGTTCTTAACCACTTAAAACAGAAGCACCTGCAAATGTTTGTGCTCTATTACACATGCTTTTACAGAGCAATGAAGCACAGTATCAGCACCAAAATGAAGAAAACTTTCTTTAAAGTCATTTATTTGCAATGTATTATCAGTAGGTCCAGGACAGGTTTTATTAAAAACAAGAGTCTATTTTTTTTCTGAAGAAGCATGTTCGATTTTCAAATGAAGAAATAATGTTAGGTTCCCTTGAAATAAAATGACATATTTAATATGCATTAAATGATGACTTGGGAAAAGAAAGAACTTCAGGAGATACTTTTTTTTTCTTAGATGAATACATTTGGCATAATGTGTTTTCAGTGTGCTATCTAATACTATAGTGATAGGTAACATAGATATATATAAAATTGGCTTTTTTGGGTAAATAATGAAATGTCATCTACCTTAACAGATTCTTTTTAAAGAACTGCAGAAAAGGTTGATATATCTGTATGCAGTGATTACAAATTATGTAGAATTTTGGGAATGTTCATTTTTTCCTTCCAATTTACTCTGAAATATCAATGAAGATTCCCTCAATAACACAGAAGAGAAACTATAGCCAAGGAGGCAGAGGAGGAAGGCTTGGGAGAAAGTTATGAATTTTCAAGGGAAAATATACCATAGATTCACTCCATTTTATAGCTTCTAAAGACCTTAGCGATAGATACTTCAGGAATTCATCAACAGAATTTCATTTTTAAAGGCTGGGGTTTCTATGTTTAAAACCTTTAATTAGAAATAACATATGCCTTCAAATGTATTAATATGCTACATCCTAACACCAATACATTACATTAATACATTAAGTCCACCAATACATTAATCTGAGTTACCAATTTAACTAGTCGTTGTGCAAGACTAGGAATAAAGTTCTTCCATAATCTCTGATTCATTGAAGAAAGTCTTAAAATGGCAAGGTTAAAAACTTTTATCACTTACCTTCATGACTCAGGATTTTCTTGATACCATGATTCCAAAATGTTATGTACAAATAAATTGGATACTGAGTTTGGTATTTGTCCCATGAAGTGTTACCATTTGAATTAAAGAAGCTTAGGAAATGTCGGTTACCAAAGCTAAACGGATTTATGATTTCTCACAAAGAGGGGGAGGAGGAAATAGGGGAGGTAGAGGGATATAGCTGTTTTTTAAATATCTGGTTGAGAAAATGGGTAAAGAGATGATGTTCATGATCTGAGGTGGGCTGATAAAATCCATACAGACTTGTTTTTCCTTTAAACTTTGTGTTCTGTAGTGTCAGATCCATGATATCTATGACCACATTTTAGTATGCAAAAGAGGGAAAAATATTTTCTCTAGAATAGTTTGCTTGTTATATATAGAGTTTACATTTTTCTAATTTGCCAAGTCTTTGGATTTCTGTCAGGTAGTACAAAACCACATGCAAAAGAATCCTAAATCAAATAGGTTCAAATAAAACTCCAATAACAGCCTACAGAATTCCAGCAGGTGGGGGGCACCTGAATGGCTCAGTAGGTTAAACGTCCTACTCTTGGTGTTCTTATTCTCTCTCTCTCTCTCAAAGAAAATAAATCAAATCTTTAAAAAAAGAAAAAGAAAAGAAAAAGGAATGCCAGTAGGGATCTGAAGATTCCCAGAGCCAGATTAAGGCAGTAAGAAGCTGGCTGGCCTACTGGCCCTCCATAGTTCTCAAATTACCATTAACATTTTCTGAAATATCTCAAGGAAAGAAAATTCAGTAGTTCTGGAAAGAAATTAGTAATAAGAAACGTGTTTATATTGCAGGCAAAAGAAGCAGCAGTTCAGAACCCATTTTTCATTTCATGCTCACTTAGCAGGGGAACTGTGAGCCCTCCAAGGAAGGAGAAGCATGGCTTGGGTTGGAAATGCCTGCTCAGAACTACAAAATCTGAGCAGCAGATAACCTTTGTGATACAAGGAAGATCTTGTATTTCTGTTCTGACTCCAGAGGTTAGAAACTAGGAGAATAAAGGTTTCGCTTGGCTTTCGTGTGTGTGTGTGTGTGTGTGTGTGTGTGTGTGTGTGTGTGAGAGAGAGAGAGAGAGAGAGAGAGAGAGAGAGAGAGAAAGAGAGAAGGAGGGAGGGAGGCAGGCAACATGAGCAAGCATTAGAGTGAGTGTGCTGTGGAATGGAGGTGGAAGGCTGAATATAAAAGTTTTCAAATTATTATCTGCATAAGAAATCAGATACTACTTACTAGTCATTCAAATCAAATCTACAGTCAGGCTGCATGTGAATAATTTTTTTAAAATTCAGGTTCCTGGCCCCACTCCAATATTTGATTACATAGATCTGCCATGAGGGTTAGGAACCAAAGACCATGAATTAGTACAAAAACTCTTTCCAATTTAATTTCTTCACTATTTCTGTTTCACCTGATCTGTTTTCCCAAAGTGATGAAAAGCAGAAAACTGGGGAAAAACCATCCTATTCTGAAGCCAGTTTTTGAGACAAAGAAGGACCCTAAGAGGTTACAGTGGATTATGTATAAAGTTAGGAGAGGAAAGTACTTTGAATTATTAAGGTTTGCTGTAGGAAGGAATGGCCCCAGGAAGCCCCTGGTTAGGAGCTTAGCAACACCAGTCCCTGTTTGGTTCTTGACTCTGGTTATCACAGAGTTATCATCTTCTGTATTGTATCTCCTTTCTGCCTTTACTGTTCCCAACTGGTCCTAGGCAGAAACTGGGGGGAAAAGAATGGGTGCTGCAGCAGAGAAGGGTAATACAACCCTAGTTATGTCTGATTTTACAGAAATGTGTGTTGCCTCTTCCCAAATTGTTTCAAAATCTGCTGTTAATTGATGAAGATTACATTCTCTTAAGTTTTCTCAGTATTCCATCAGATAAAGCACATTCATTTACACTAACAAGTAAAGATTTATTTTAGTGTTTGCTTTTAGAAAACTAACCAAATCATGCCTGCAGGAAGGAAAAAATACCATTTTGCTTTTTTATATGACCCTTTAAAAAATCTACCCAAAGTAAGTATAGCATAGGTTCAGAGAAAGGAACTATGAGGGAAGGTGTCATTTAAAAAGTTCTCCTAGAATCAACTGTGGTTAAAAATTGAGTATTATAAACAAACAAACAGACAATGACAAGTGTTGGTGAAGATGTGGGGAAACTGGAGCCCTTGAATATTGCTGGTATGATGTAAAATGATTCAGTTGGTGTGGAAAACACTTTGGCTGCTTCTCAAAAAAGTTCAACATATAATTACTATATGATATAGCAACTCCACTCCTAGGTATCTATCCAAAAGAACTAAAAATGGGTACAAATATATGTATCCATGTGCTCACAGCAGCACTATACCCAAAAGCCAAAAGTGTTCTGAAATGAACATCCACCCAGCCAGGATCCTTGAAAGCGTTATGTTAAGTGAAAGATGCCAGACACAAGTAGTTATACATTATATGATTCCATTTATATGATACATTCAGAATCAGCAAATTCATAGAAAGTAGACTGCATAGAGTAGAGAACAGGGAACAATTGTTGAATGGATGTGGAGTTTCTTTTTGGGTAATGGACGTTGTTTTAGAACTACACAAAGGTGGTAGTTGCACAATATTGTAAATGTACTAAATAATATGCCAAGCAAAATAAGTCAATCAGAGAAAAACAGGTATCATATGACCTCATTAATATGTGGAATTTTTTTTTCGTATGTGGAATTTAAGAAACAAAATGGATGAACATTTGGGAGTGAGGGAACAGAGAGAGAGGGAAACAATAATGAAAGACTCTTAACTATAAACAACAAACTGAGGACAGATGGAGGGAGGTGGTTGGGGGATGGGATAGATGGGTGATGGGTATTAAGGAGGGGATGTGTTTTGCGAGCACTGGGCATTATATATGTTAAGTGATGACTCACTGAACTCTACTCTTGAAATCAATATTGAGCTGCATGTCAACTACCTAGAATTTAAATAAAAGCAAAGAAAAAATTCCACTGAATTATTATTCACTTTAAAACAGTTATTTGGGCACCTGGCTGGCTCAGAAGGTTAAGCATCTGCCTTTGGCTCAGGTGATGATCCCAGGCTCCTGGGATCAAGTCCCGTATCAGGCTCCCTTTCCCTCTGCCTGACACTCCCCCTGCTTGTACTCTCTTTCTGTCAAATAAATAAATAAAATCTTTTAAAACATGGTTATTTTAATGTTATGTGAATGAAACAACAACAACAACAAAAAGGAGTGTTTTCTTAGTAGCTTTGGGTGTTATCCTCACAACTAAGAAATGGGTGTTGGTCTGTACATACCTGGAAGACAAGGCTGATGTTGCTGAAGCACCACATTTGGCTCTGCAGATACGGGTACTTCCTCAGAAACATACTTTAAAAGCTCCTTCCCCAGATATGTCACCTGTA
This sequence comes from Nyctereutes procyonoides, assembly GCF_905146905.1. Taxonomy (NCBI): domain Eukaryota; kingdom Metazoa; phylum Chordata; class Mammalia; order Carnivora; family Canidae; genus Nyctereutes; species Nyctereutes procyonoides. The sequence goes on from NW_026575101.1 coordinate 123,102, forward strand.
CATAGTTAAGCACAGAATTAAAAATTCTGTATTTCAAAAGAAGCAAATAAACTCGTCTCTTGCAAGTTTTAACTTTAGTATTGACTATTGTCTATCATAGATTGGCAAACTATAGTCCATGGTCAAATCTGGCCTGCCACCTTTTTCTGTAAGTAAAGTTTTATTGGGTAGCCCCAGTGGCTTAGCGGTTTAGCACCGCCTTCAGCCCAGGGCATGATCCTGGAGACCCAGGATCAAGTCCCACGTCAGGCGCCCTGCATGGAGTCTGCTTCTCCCTCTGCCTGTCTCTCTCTGTGTGTGTCTCTAATAAATAAATAAAATCTTTAAAAAAAGTTTTATTAAAACACAAAGATACCCATTCATTTACTTAATATCAATGGATGCTTTTGTGCTGTAACATGACTGAATATTCACGACAAAGGCAATATGGCCAGAAAGCCTGAAATGTTTATTTGGCCCTTTAGAGAAAACATTTGTTGACCCTGTTGTTTATCACTAATTCTCTCATCCATTCACTTGTTAAACAACCATTAGTCCAGCATCCACTACTTTATAAAATTAAAAAATTAATGTTGTACTAATAAAATTAAGCCATAAAACAGTGCTTTCAAGAAACTAGACATTTAACTAATTAGATTATTAATATTTCAGGTCTATGTATCCAAATTTTTTGGCTTTTTCTGGTTAGTGAACTTAGCTACTATTTACAACCCCAAAGGTCAGATCTTGGAATACCTACACACAAGTAGGTTGGGCCGAGGCAGAATGGCAAACACTTGCCAGAGGGTCTTTGGGTTCTCCACTCTTAGTTCTAGGGCAGCCTGATAATATACCCCTGAAGCTATGTTCTCTGTGGCTAAACCATCTAGTCTCCATGTGCACATCCCTTACTCCAGGATACTTTCTTAGAACTTCTAAGCTCAAGCAATAACTTTCCTCTAGGCCCCCATAAATTCTGTGCTTATATTTGTCAAGGCACTTATTAAATTATGTGTTAATATGTCTGTTTCCATTATCATGAGCTCCTTGAGGACAAGGTCTGTGTCATATTCATTTTTATACTCTTAGCACTTCACATAGTGCCTCACAGTTCTAGGGGAAAAAGCCCTCTGACGCTCCTGCTCTTCAAGATTCTTAAATTCTCTGAGCCTCTGTTTGTACATTTGTAAAACAAGTAACTCCAGCTTATTAGGTCTTGTTGTGAGGATTAGAATAATACATGAGGGCAGCCCGCGTGGCTCAGCGGTTTAGTGCCACCTTCAGCTCAGGGTGTGATCCTGGAGACCCGGGATTGAGTTCCACATCAAGCTCCCTGCATGGAGCCTGCTTCTCTCTCTGCCTGTGTCTCTGCCTCTCTCTCTCTCTCTCTCTGTGTGTGTGTGTCTCATGAATAAATAAATAAAATCTTTTAAAAAAAAGAATAATACATGAAAAGCATTTGGCATACTGTCTAGCACATCCTGAGTGCTCAACAAATGTCTGTTATTTAACAGAATGGGGCATACATAAGGGATCTGGAAGGTTTAGGCACCCTCTTGGCTCAATCCCATAACCAAACAAGCTTGGTAGTGGAAATGGAACAGCTCTGTCTACCCAGTGTGCTAATGCATCCCCACTTGCCATGGAAGGAGAGATGAAGCCTCTGAATGCCATCTGTCAGTTCTTCAAACAACTAACAATTAGAAACAATGGATTTTGTTCATGTTGTGCCCTGACAATATCCAAAACACCTTACATACCCATCAAGTACAGGCTCAGTATGTTTTCACCCGTATTTCAGATTTAAAGTATATTTTTATCTGTTAGTACTAGGTAATATAAAGTGGTAAAACTGTACTTTAGTAGCCTTAGAGGCGATGAGTCCACATAGGTCTTAAACACACCACCAGGGTAATTCAGACATTGAAAGGACACAGCTTTAAAAAAATCCACTGAGTTAAAGATCTAATTTCCATAAGGTGGGAGTGATTTATTGAACAAGGATAATAAGGTACAGGCCTTAAAATATTCAGGCACTAGGTCACCCTTGGAAACTGTCCATTTCAACTGGAAGGTATTAGGCTGAGTGAAGTAAGTCAATCGGAGAAGGACAATCATCATATGGTTTCACTCATATGGGGAATATAGAAAATAGTGAAAGGGATTATAGGGGAAAGGAGGCAAACTGAGTGGGAAAAATCAGAGAGGGAGACAAACCATGAGAGACTCCTAACCCTGGGAAATGAACAAAGGGTTGTGGAAGGGGAGGTGGGTGGGGGATGGGGTGACTGGGTGATGGGCACTGAGGGGGGCACTTGATGGGATGAGCACTGGGTGTTCTACTATATGTTGACAAATAAAACTCCAATTAAAAAATATACAAAAAAGAAAAGAAAAAAAGAAACTCTCCATTTCATAATATTGTCTGTGCTCTAATTGGCTAAAGCATAAGAGCAAACTCATCACATTTGCATATAACTCAGACTTTGAATCCTCAACTCAATCTTGAATCCAAACCTAGTCATATGCCTGTTCTGAAAGAAACATGTAGGAAGAGCTGTAGGTGAGGTCCTTATGGTCTTAGACTACACAGCTGCCAGCAATCTTGACAACTTCACCAATCAAAACTCATTCTGATGAAGGGCAGGTGATGGGATGCCACCTCCCCCAGATGAAAACAGTAATAGAGTTAGGGTAAGGTGCATTCTGTGAGCATACCTATAGGTTGTTGGTTCTTTCTAAAAGGTGGAACTGCAGGAAGTGCTTCATCCTAAGGCCACTGATGCTTTCCCTAAAGCTCTTAGGCAGAAGGTCCATTATTCTCAGTAATCAGTTTATGCTGACTCCCTAATATGATACTTAGGGGGGAAAAAGGCACATGTGCATGTGTGTGTGTGTGCGTGTTTGTGGAGTGGATGGATGATTCAGTTAACCACTTTTCTGGAAATACAGCTAATTAGCCAACTGAAATTATTAATTAACTTTATTTTGGTAAGATCTCTGAAGAAATAAAGTACAATTTCAATTGTCATTAATTGCAATAACAAATGTTTCTCTTTACTCTATAATTCTAATATGCATCAAGAAAAAATACAAACATACCCTGCCTTTATTTTATTTTTTTTAAAGATTTTATTCATTTATTCACAAGACACACACACACACACACACAGAGAGAGAGAGAGAGAGAGAGAGAGAGGCAGAGACATAGTCAGAGGGAGAACCAGGCTCCATGCAGGAAGCCCAACGTGGGACTCGATCCTGGGTTTCCAGGATCAAGTCTTGGGCTGGAGGCAGGCCCTAAACCGCTGAGCCACCCAGAGATCCATATAACCTGCCTTTAAATATTAAAGAGGTGTCCAAGAATTTATTTCCCTGCTGGGGCTCCATTTTATTTGAAAGTATCAGTCCATTTTTCATATGTCTTCAGGAAAACCATTTGTTGGTACTGACTAATGTGAATCTCTTCATGGATGATCAAATGATTGTTTTAATTCCATTTCAAGTTTTATGATGCAAATCTTAACAAAATTGCACTACCTCAAAAGGAAGAGAGGAAAGGATAATTGTTTTTGATATCAGGAGTTTGGTGGGAGGAAGGCAAAGAAGGAAAGGTTTTCTTTTAGGGTCACTGTAACATAAAACACATTTTGGAAAAGTAAAATAATTCTCAAATATTTGAGAAGGATATATCAAAGTGTAATAACTACCACAAAAGAACTGATCCTGGAAAAGTAATGATGAAAGTCACGTTCATCTTCATATCACCTACCTCCTCCCAATCCCCATCCTAAAGCCTCTCCTTCTCCATTTCCCCCAGGCACTGCACACAGCTCCAGGCAAGAAAAGGGCAGTAGGCCTTTCACATTATTTATGGTTTAGGATTCACACCTCTCGGATATTTGTATTGTAAAAGGGCCTACATCTCCAACCATCTGAGCTGGGCTCTTAGGAGGTTTAAGTTAAGATAATTTGGGAATGATTAATTGACTCAGTGAGGCTGTCTGGCCATCTAGATCAACAATTTTAATCACGTTTTTAAAAAGATTTATTTATTTATTTATTTATTTTTATTTATTTATGAGCGAGAGTGTGTGAGTGGTAGGAGGTGCAGAGGGAGAGGGAGACACAAAAGACGCCCCACTGAGCAGGGAGCCTGACACAAGGCTTGATCCCAGGATCCTGAGATTGCTATCTGAGCCCAACTCAAGAGTCAGAGACTTAACTGAATGAGCCACCCAGGTACACCAATAATTTTCATCACTTTCTATACTCCTACCTCAACCTTTCCATATCTTAATATTCCTAATCATGGTGGTAGGAGGAATTGTTTTCGAAAGTATGTAGGGTGAGGAGTAACCATAGAGAAAAGTTGATACTAAATCCAAAGTAGTGAATTTATAAGGGTAGAAATTCAGAGAGTGAGTCATTTGGATGGGAAGTATATTTTCACAAGAGAACTGTCAATGCTCCTTCAGTCACTGCCCAAAATGGCAGTCTATTTTTCATCTGCAAAATCCAGTCCTGAGCATTCACAAAAATAAACTATCATAGCCATTCTTATGATTATCATACCACAACTTTGTCACAGAAAGGTGTTTTTTTTTTCCTGTGGAAGTGGACAATTTTTCCTGCACAAGAATGAGACTTTGCATAAATTCATAAAGGCAGCTAAGTAAATACTGTGTGCTCTTTTGAGTTCAGGGCATCCTGTTTCCAAAGAAAGGAATGTAGTTTCCGTTGTGTCACTGTAAATGTAGAAAGTAATGTACAGGGAACCATAAGATCAGGTTCTAGTCCTGGTTCTGGCACTTACTGGCCTTGAGGCTAATCAAGTCACTTAATCTCCTATACCTGTGGTTTTATATCCAGAGATAGAGAAAAATAGCTGATTTTCTTACCTCATGAGGTTGTGAAAGAATATATGTAAAAGGCTTTATAAATCACGTATGGCTATGCAAGTCCTGGAATCTCCAAACTGGAAGGGTCTTTAGAGACAATTAGCACTACTACTTATATATAAGAAAAATGAAGTTCAGAAAGTTAAGTGACTTGATCTAGATCAGTGATTCTTACTCCAGTTTGTCTATTATAATTACCTGGAGAGCTGTTTAAAATATTGCCACCTGGTCTTCAGTCAAGACTATTAGGATCAGAAGGTATCTGACTGTGGTCCAACAGGCATTAGTAGTCTTTAAGACCTCCCCAAGTGACTCTAATGTGTAGGCAGAATTGAAAAACATTCCCAGATCATGTAACTTCTCAAGAGTGGAACCAGGAACTAGTTTGGCCTCCCGTCTCCCACCCAGAGATCATTCTTACCCATCAGGATGATAGCTAATATCTAGGAGACCATAGCAGTAAAGCAATCAGTAATGACCAGTGGGAGTAAGCATCAGGATTCCCTGTATAGCAACCCAGCTGCTTGGGTAGGAAGTATGAGTCATTTGTGTCTAGAGGCTCTGCCATTCTGTCTGAGGTAGGACAAGACCTAGTTTTTCAGAATTTCTTGCCTGATGACCAACCCATTCCTGGCCCCATTGCCATACCAGCATTCTCAAAATGAGTTAGCAGAAATGTTCACATTTACCAATGTAGCAAAGAGCTCCTGTCCTTGAGAAGTGACTAAGAATTCATGAGTTACCTCATGACAAGAAGAGGTAGAGGTTTCTGTGGTAAGTTTTATTTTATTTTTTTAAGATTTTGTTTATTTATTCATGAGACAGAGAGAGAGAGAGAGGCAGAGACACAGGCAGAGGGAGAAGCAGGCTCCACACGGGGAGCCTGATGTGGGACTCAATCCCGGGTCTCCAGGATCATGGCCCGGGGTGGAAGGCAGCACTAAACCGCTGGGCCACTGGGGCTGCCCCATGTGGTTAAGGTTTATTTTATTTTATTTTATTTTATTTTATTTTATTTATTTATTTGAGAGAAAGGGCGGGGGGGCAGAGACACAGGCAGAGGGAGAAGCAGGCTCCATGCAGGGAGCCCGATGTGGGACTCGATCCCGGGTCTCCAGGATCTTGCCTAGGCTGAAGGCGGCGCTAAACGGCTGAGCCACCAGGGCTGCCCCATGTGGTTAAGTTTTAAAAAAGGATTTCATTTTATTTTATTTTTTAAGATTTATTTATTTGTTTGTTTGTTTGTTTATGATAGAGATAGAGAGAGGCAGAGACACAGGAGGAAGGAGAAGCAGGCTCTATGCCAGGAGCCCGACGTGGGACTCGATTCCGGGACTCCTGGATCGCGCCCCGGGCCAAAGGTAGGTGCCAAACCGCTGAGCCACCCAGGGATCCCTTAAAAAAGGATTTTAAATATTGTAAAAAAAACTCCACCATGGTAGTGTTTCTCAGCCTGGGGTATTTATTAGAAGTACATGAGTGCCCTATGGTATTTTTAAAATTTTTAGGATAATTAAAAAAATTTACAGGTCTATTTAGATAATCTTATGAATATCTTACAACCAAGAATTCTAATTGTAGTGCTTACTTGCCTTTGGCTTCATTGCCAACATAGGTGTTAAACTATATGATGAACTGACATGGCTGGTAAGGAAAGACCAGAGGCAATGTGGTAAATAAATGAGGCCTAAGTACAGAGTGAGAGCCAAATGATGTCACAGCCAGCTATTCAAAAGCAGAAAATGCAGTAGTTCCAATAAAGAAAAAGAGTGGGAGAACTGAGTCATCACTGGGCACACAGTAGCAGAGGCATATTGAAGCTCAAAAAAACTCAACTACAGAAATCAGTACCATATTCATGTTGTGAGCACAGAGTATTTCAGCAAAATGATATAAACTATCAAAAGTTTAGAAAACTTTAATAAAAAGGGATTTCCAAGGGTAAAATGTTAATTACTAACATGAAAATATGATTCATGTTTTCATGGAAATGGCTGGACATGTGAAAACTAGATGGCCTGTGATTCCAGGAGTGGTAAATAAACAAGAAAAATCCTTTAAGAAAAAAAAAAACAGATTCTACAGTAGAGAAAAATCTAAGATGTGCTGATATAAGTAAAGGAACTACACCATAGTTTTGGAAGCACAAAAGTCTAGGATATCAGAAAATAGGTTACGGACTAGGAAGGAGGGGAGGAGCTAGGAGGAAGGGTTAGCAGAGCTAAGTGGGACAAAAAAGGGGAAAAGAAACTGCTTTTTATTTCTTAGGTACTGAGGCTTATAAAATGGCTAGTGGAGGGGAAGGCATCTGCAGTTCTGTTTGACAGTATTGGTGGATGTCTGAAGATTCACACTTTCCTGGGTCAATCACTGAAAGATTGTTCCCTTAAGTGTGGCCATGGATATCTGGAGGTGAACCTCAAAGGTGTCTGTCATTAATAGTCTTTAAATTGGTGGTTAAACTGGGCTTATAACTCATAATATAGAACTATGGGGAAGACTACTAAGTCTGAGAAGTTGGAATGAAAAGATATATTTCTTTTTGGGAGGTTGGCAACTGATGGATAAAACTGTGTTCACACAAAAGCACACCATAACTTCTGTGGGTCTTAGGCTGCTTACTTGTTCCTTTGTCTTTACGGGAAGTTTTTCCTTCATTACATCAGAATACTAACATATAACTAAATCATCAATACACCAGAGGTCTCAAATTCTCTATGTGGAGTCACAAAGTACTGAATTCACCTGGAGGGATAATAGGGGAAGGTTGAGGGCATTTGAATTTCTGAGACCAGATGAGGAACAAGGAAGGAAAGGCTGTCAGCTGTCCAATTCTGCCCCTGGGGATTTCTGGCAAATAAGAGTTGTGGGAGAAAGTATGTAGCATATCGTACAAAGAATATATAGTTTGGAGAATTTCTGATTTCTTAAAAAAATAGTTTTATCATAAAAAAAATAAGTACCTTTCCATTTGAATATGAAGTTACAGATATACTTAAGAATGACTCACCTTACTCCAAGCATAATTCCAAGTCACATAACTGTTGCCTCCTAGAAGATCCTTGAGCCAGGTGACTGGATTTTGATAAATCTGACCATTTTCTACCTTAATTTTACCGCTCAGTAAGACACTGGCTTTGTGGGTAGTCTCCTAAAGTGAAAAATGAAAAAAAATTAAGAAAGAAAAATACCTAAAATATGTAAACTTCTACTTTTGGCCATGATGGAGTAAGAGGAACCAGATTTACCCTAACACAAACAAAAAACAGACAAAATATATTAAGCAGTGGTTTGCAAGGTACTAAACAGCAGGCAACAAAGTACAGTACCCTGAGAAGTGAGAAATGAATGAGGTAAGCCTTCCAAGTGTCCTAGCTCCCTGCCTTGAATGTTACCAGGTCAGGGTGCAGGAAGAGGGGATTCTAGGCAAAGCCTGTTGACGCCCTGAGTTGAGGAGACAGAGCAGAGATCATGGAGGCAAGGTACCTAGAGTTTGCAGGACAGAATACTGAAGAAGAGAGCAATACAAAGAGGGAGGACTCTGCAGATCTTCAGGGGGTCCTCTTTAGCATTCAGCTGAGTAGTGATTGGCCGTGTTTGGGAGCAAGTTACCCAGGGCTGGGAAAAGAACCACCTGAAAGGATTAGAGGTAAGGACATCTGGCATTCTCAAAGGTCAGAAATAGTGCCTGTTCCCAACAGCACAACTAGAAAACCTCATAACTGGTGGGGCTTTGGTAGGGTACACAGAAGAGTCAGTTATTTCCCACTCAGTAGTAGGAAATAACTAGCCCTAGATTGAACACATTGCTCCAGTCCTGCTGACCAAATCTTAAAAGCAAGACACCAAAGGATCAAACTATTTCCAAGGAACTTAACTGCATCCTAGAATAAATCTACAATATATTTATAAGAATAAAAAATATTCAGCATCCAGCAAGGTAGATTTCACAATGTGTAGGATTCAATGAAAAATTCACAGGCCTAGAAAGAAGTAGGAAAATACAACTCATACAGAAGAGATAAAGCAAACAACTGAAAATGAGAACTGATAAGAATGTTTGCATTAGCAGACAAAAACATTAAGTAGTTATTACAATCATATTCCACATGTTCAAAAGTTATGTAGAGACATGGAAAATATTTTTTAAAAGACCAAAATCAAAATTCTAGAGATGGAGAATACATTGATGATTAGATATTTCTTTTTTTATTAGATATTTCAAACAAAAAGATTAGTAAATTCAAAGACAAAGGAATAAGAATTGCATAAAAATGAAACACCGAGAAAAGAGAATTTTTTTAAATGAAAAGATTATCAGTGAATTATAGAAGGATTTCAAGCAATCCATTATGTATGTAATAAGAGGTTCAAAAATGGAGGGGAGGGAGGAAATAATGTTTGGAGAAATAATGGCTGAAATGTTTCCACATCTGAGATTAAAATTTGGAACACAGAGATTCAAGAAATTCAATAACCCCCAAGCATAAGAAACAAAAATATTATGCTAATACTCCTCATAATCAAAATTGCTTAGAACCAGATAAAGAGAAACTCTTACAAGCAGCCAGAAGGAGAAAAAAAGACCCATTATTTATGGAGGAACAAGGTTAAGAACAGTGTGTCTAAACAATGGAGTAAATCTTTAAAGTACTCAAAGAAAAAAAAACCCTTTCAACACAGGAGTCTATATGTCTAGCAAAAATTATTTCAAAAATGTAGGTGAAATAAACTTTTTCAGACATGGCAAAAGTTAAAAGGATTCACTATTGGCAGAAGACCTTCAATGCAAAAAATGTTAAAGACAGTCCTCCAGGCAGAAGAAAGATGACAGCAAATGTCAATCAGGATCTACACAAAGGAAACAAAAACAGAAATAGTAACTACATGAGAAAAAATACTTTTCTTAACATTTAAGTCTACTTCAAAGATAATTGTTTAAACAAAAATAATAATGTATGGAATTTATAACATTAGATCAAAGCAAAATATATGATAACACAAAGGTCAGGAGTAGAGAAAGGGAAGCATACTAGCTTGTGGTTCTTAGAGTATACATGAAGTGATAAAATATCACAGGTACTGGGAGAAGTTAAAAATATGTTCCATAAACTCTAATACCACAACTGAAGTAAAACGAATTATAGCTAACAAACCAACAAAGGAAACGAAGCATAAAAAAATGAAAAAGGGAACAAAGAGACAAGAGAAATAGAAAACAAATGCCATGTGATAGATTTAAACCTAAATTTATTGAAAGTCCCACTGAATGTAAATATTCTTTTTTAAAAAAAATAGATTTTATTTATTTATTTATTTATTTATTTATTTATTTATTTATTTATTTATTTATTTATTTATTTAAGAGAGGGAGAAAAAACACAAACAGGTGGAAAGACAGACGGAGAGGGAAATGGCCAGGCAGACTCTGCTGAGTGCAGAGCCTAATGCAGTGTGGGGCTTGTTCCCATTATCTTGAGATTATAACCTAAGCTGAAGTCAGATGCTTAACCAGATGAGCTACCCAGGCACCCCTGAATGTGAATATTCTAGAATCGACTTCTGGCATAACAATGTGGGGATCCAGTCTCACATGAAAAGTATTTTAAAAAATTGTTTAAATCTCTGGAAAGGGGGGCACCTGGGTGGCTCAGTGGGTTAGTGCCTGCCTTTGGCCCAGGGTGTGATCCCAGGGTCCTGGGGTTGAATCCCACATTGGGCTCCCTGCATGGAGCCTGCTTCTCCCTCTGACTGTGTCTCTGTCTCTCTCTCTCTCTGTGTCTCTCATGAATGAATAAAATCTTTAAAAAAATCTCTGGAAATGGTTAAACACATGTAGCAAATAAAGAGCCATCTATTCAGCAAAATCTATGACAATTAGGTGGAAAAAAAAGTGAGTCTGTGGTATGTGAACCAAGATTGCTTCCTTCCTCCCCCTTCCCGCCTCAATAACGTGCAGATTCCACTCCAGACTGTACAGCCAAGAACACAGGGCTCCCTCTCCCTGTAGCACCTAATCAGAGGGCTACCTTCGTATCAGGTGCAGGATATCAGCATTTCTCATCCTGCCCTCAGCATCTGTTGATAAGGCTAGGTTGTGAGTGAGTAAGTGCAGCCAAAGGTGAGGGATCCCTCCTGCCTAGTCTGCACTGGTGAGGCAGAGGCTCCATCTTTGGCATGGTGCCAATGAGACTACTAGGACCCTGATCACCCTTGCCTGGCTTATAAGGTGGTGGTTTCATGTCAAGAGGGACAAGCTGTAAAGGCACAAGCCTACTGTGCCCATCTTGGCTAAATGCTCAGCTCCTAAAGTCAGGGTGTCATTCAGAGAAAAGTTGCTATGTTCCCATCCCAGCTCCAGAGCTATGGCACAGAGATTTGGGAAAAGAAGCAAGCCTTAAAACAGATGGTTCCTCCCTAATCATCTCCAAAGGAAATGACTTCATTTGCAACAGAACATGGAGAAGTTCAAGCTCAAGGTCACTTTAAAGGCAGTACAGGTTGTGGTAAAAAAATATTTTAAAGTAAATTGATAGATTCACTGTGGATACAGGCTGGCTAGTTTTTATGAGAGAAATGGGGAAATAAATAGTAGAGAAGAGCCTAATAGAATCAGAATAAAACTCAAACACTGACTTCATAAACTATACTTTCAAAGGAGCACACACTTGACTGTATTAGTCGCGTTGAGCAATTTATGCTCCAGGTCATTGTTGAAAACAATATAATAATTAACCAGCAATAAGTGGAGCTTGATGGCCAGGTATGCACAGAGAAAGAGACAGTTAAGAAAGACCTGCCAAGGCCTCAGTCCATGCAGCACAATATGAAAAGTTTAACACTATATTGGGAAAAATAACCTCCACTAAAACAATCTAGCCAGTAACTAAATAAGCAGGCACATAACAATAACAAGCGAGAAGGTGGGGGCCAGTACATGGAATTGCTACATATTTCAAAGTATCTAAAATGTCCATTTACAACAAAAAATTGACATGAGGAAAAAGAGGAATGGTATGACACACCTAAACAAATAGAGCAAGAACACATCTGTAAGAATGACTAAATGTTGGATTTAACAAAGACTTCAAAACAGTCATTATAAAAATGTTAAAGGAACTAAAGGAAACCATAATTAAGGAAGTAAAGGAAGGTATGATGACAATGTCATATCAAATAGAGAATATCAATAAAGATACAATTTATTTAAAAAAAACAAATAGAAGTTATGGAGTTGAAAAAGTACAATAACTGAAATGAAAAATTTACTAGAGGGGCTCAAAAGATTTATGATATCAGAAAAAGAATAAACTTGAAAAAAAGATCAATAGAGGTTATGAAAGCTGAAGAACAAAGAAAAAATGATGAAGAAAAATGAAAAAGCCTTACAGAAATGTGAGACACCATTAAGCACACAAAAGTGCATGAGAGTACCAGAAGGACAAGAGAGAAAAAAGACCAGAAAACATACTTGAAAAAATAATAGATGAAAACTTCTCAAATTTACTGAAAAACATTAATCTATACTTTCTGAAGGAGGCTCAGTGACTTCCAAGTAGGATAAACGTGAAAAAACTCGTAAACAGAATTGCTAAAAGTCAAAGACAATAATAAAATACTGAAAGAAGAGAAAAATGACTCATCACTTACAAGAGCACTCCAACAGTTGGCTTCTTATTAAAATAATGGAAGCCAGAAGCAGTGGAATAACATAGTCAAAGTGTACAAAGAAAAAATCATCAACCAAGAATCCTATATCCAGCAAAGCTATCTTTAAGAAATGAATTTAAATAAAAACATTGCTGGATAAACAAAAACGGAGAGAATTTGTTGCTAGCAAACATGATAAGAAATATCAGAGGAAGTTCTTCAGACTGCAAGTGACTCCAAACAGTAATATGAATCCACGTGAGAAAACAGAGAACACTGGTAAATGTAAGTAATTACGCATTATAAAAGACAATATGAACAAATATTTCTTCTCTTAACTGATTTATAAAATTATAGTATTAAATAATAGATAATGTATATATTTCAAGATAGCAAAAAGGAGGTGAGTGGGAGGAAAGTTTTCTTGTACTAAGGGAATAATATCAGGGAATGTGTATTTGGTAACTCAAATTCACAGAAACAGATGAAGAAAACCAGAAAGGATAAATAGGAAGGTTAATTTAACAAAAGCTACAAAAAAAGCTATAATATATGCTTGCTTTCTTTATTTCTTTACAAGTACTAAATTTGATAAACTCATAATTATAACAAATTGAATTGTTGCATTTATAACATTTATATATATGATATGTATAATGATAACATCACAAAAAGGGGGAAAGAAGCATAGAGCTATATAGGACTATAGCTCACTGGAATTAAGTTAGCATAAATCTGAAGCTGATTCTGGTAAGTGAAGATATCCTAGGGTAAGCACTATGGACCTCAAAAAAAATGGTGAAAAAAGTCACTAAAGAAACTAAAATGCTACAATGAAAAATATCCACTTAATGCAAAAGAAAGCAATAAAAGAAGTACAGAGGAACAAAAAAGGTATGAGACATACTGAAAACAAAAGTAAAACAGCAGACATAAATCCAATAATATTAATAACATTAACTGAATGAGAGTGGATTTAAAAATTTATTCAAAAGGCAGAAGTTGTCAGACTAAGTTAAAAAAAAAGATCCAATTTGGCAATTTCTGTATACATAGAACAGACTAAACTGAAAGAGACAAATAAATTGAACATGAAAGGATGGAGAAATATATATCATGCAAACGGCAACTTCAAGAAAACTGGAGCAGCTATAACAATATTGTACAAAATAGACTTTAGAACAAAAAATGCCACTAGAAATAATGAGGAATATTTTGTAATGAGAAGAGGGTTAATGGATCAGGAATATAGAACAATTATAAACACATGCACATAATGAAAGACTTCTGACACACATGAAGCAAAAATTAACAGAAATGAAGGTTGAAATAGATTATTCAACACTAATGAAATTCCACTTTCTGTTTTCTATTAACAACACAACTCCACTTTCAATAATGTATAGAACATTAAAATTCGAGCAGAACTCAACGAAATTGAGACCAGAAGAACTGAGGAACAGATCAACAGAACCAGGAGTTGGTTCTTTGAAAGAATTAATAAGATAGATAAACCATTAGCCAACCTTATTAAAAAGAAGAGAGAGAAGACTCAAATTAATAAAATCATGAATGAGAAAGGAGAGATCACTACCAACACCAAGGAAATACAAACGATTTTAAAAACATATGATGAACAGCTCTACGCCAATAAATTAGGCAATCTAGAAGAAATGGACGCATTCCTGGAAAGCCACAAACTTCCAAAACTGGAACAGGAAGAAATAGAAAACCTGAACAGGCCAATAACCAGGGAGGAAATTGAAGCAGTCATCAAAAACCTCCCAAGACACAAGAGTCCAGGGCCATATGGCTTCCCAGGGGAATTCTATCAAATGTTTAAAGAAGAAATCATACCTATTCTACTAAAGCTGTTTGGAAAGATAGAAAGAGATGGAGTACTTCCAAACGCATTCTATGAGGCCAGCATCACCTTAATTCCAAAACCAGACAAAGACCCCACCAAAAAGGTGAATTACAGACCAATATCCCTGATGAACATGGATGCAAAAATTCTCAACAAGATACTAGCCAATAGGATCCAACAACACATTAAGAAAATTTTTCACCATGACCAAGTAGGATTTATCCCCGGGACACAAGGCTGTTTCAACACTCATAAAACAATCAATGTGATTCATCATATCAGTAGGAGAAAAACCAAGAACCATATGATCTTCTCATTAGATGCAGAGAAAGCATTTGACAAAATACAGCATCCATTCCTGATCAAAACTCTTCAGATAGAGGGAACTTTCCTCGACATCTTAAAAGCCATCTACGAAAAGCCCACAGCAAATATCATTCTCAATGGAGAAGCACTGGGAGCCTTTCCCCTAAGATCAGGAACAAGACAGGGATGTCCACTCTCACCACTGCTATTCAACATAGTATTGGAAGTCCTAGCCTCAGCAATCAGACAACAAAAAGACATTAAAGGCATTCAAATTGGCAAAGAAGAAGTCAAACTCTCCCTCTTCGCCGATGACATGATACTCTACATAGAAAACCCAAAAGCCTCCACCCCAAGATTGCTAGAACTCATACAGCAGTTTGGCAGCGTGGCAGGATACAAAATCAATGCCCAGAAATCAATGGCATTCCTATACACTAACAATGAGACTGAAGAAAGAGAAATTAAGGAGTCAATCCCATTGACAGTTGCACCCAAAAGCATAAGATACCTAGGAATAAACCTAACCAAAGAGGTAAAGGATCTATACCCTAAAAACTATAGAACACTTCTGAAAGAAATTGAGGAGACACAAAGAGATGTAAAAATATCCCATGCTCATGGATTGGCAGAATTAATATTGTGAAAATGTCAATGTTACCCAGGACAATTTACACGTTTAATGCAATCCCTATCAAAATACCATGGACTTTCTTCAGAGATTAGAACAAATTATTTTAAGATTTGTGTGGAATCAGAAAAGACCCCGAATAGCCAGGGGAATTTTAAAGAAGAAAACCATATCTGGGGGCATCACAATGCCAGATTTCAGGTTGTACTACAAAGCTGTGGTCATCAAGACAGTGTGGTACTGGCACAAAAACAGACACATAGATCAATGGAACAGAATAGAGAACCCAGAAGTGGACCCTGAACTTTATGGTCAACTAATATTCGATAAAGGAGGAAAGACTATCCACTGGAAGAAAGACAGTCTCTTCAATAAATGGTGTTGGGAAAATTGGACATCCACATACAGAAGAATGAAACTAGACCACTCTCTTGCACCATACACAAAGATAAACTCAAAATGGATGAAAGATCTAAATGTGAGACAAGATTCCATCAAAATCCTAGAGGAGAACACAGGCAACACCCTTTTTGAACTTGGCCACAGTAACTTCTTGCAAGATACATCCGCGAAAGCAAAAGAAACAAAAGCAAAAATGAACTATTGGGACTTCATCAAGATAAGAAGCTTTTGCACAGCAAAGGATACAGTCAACAAAACTCAAAGACAACCTACAGAATGGGAGAAGATATTTGCAAATGACCTATCAGATAAAGGGCTAGTTTCCAAGATCTATAAAGAACTTATTAAACTCAACACCAAAGAAACAAACAATCCAATCATGAAATGGGCAAAAGACATGAAGAGAAATCTCACAGAGGAAGACATAGACATGGCCAACATGCACATGAGAAAATGCTCTGCATCACTGGCCATCAGGGAAATACAAATCAAAACCACAATGAGATACCACCTCACACCAGTGAGAATGGGGAAAATTAACAAGGCAGGAAACAACAAATGTTGGAGAGGATGCGGAGAAAAGGGAACCCCCTTACACTGTTGGTGGGAATGTGAACTGGTGCAGCCACTTGGAAAACTGTGTGGAGGTTCCTCAAAGAGTTAAAAATAGACCTACCCTACCACCCAGCAATTGCATTGTTAGGGATTTACCCCAAAGATTCAGATGCAATGAAACGCTGGGACACCTGCACCCGATGTTTCTAGCAGCAATGTCCACAATAGCCAAACTGTGGAAGGAGCCTCGGTGTCCATCGAAACTTGAATGGATAAAGAAGATGTGGTCTATGTATACAATGGAATATTACTCAGCCATTAGAAATGACCAATACCCACCATTTGCTTCAACGTGGATGGAACTGGAGGTTATTATGCTGAGTGAAGTAAGTCAATCGGAGAAGGACAAACAGTGTATGTTCTCATTCATTTGGGGAATATGAATAATAGTGAAAGGGAATATAAGGGAAGGGAGAAGAAATGTGTGGGAAGTATCAGAAAGGGAGACAGAACATAAAGACTCCTAACTCTAGGAAACGAACTAGGGGTGGTGGAAGGGAGGAGGGCGGGGGGTGGGGGTGAATGGGTGTCGGGCACTGAGGATGAGCACTGGGTGTTATTCTGTATGTTGGTAAATTGAACACCAATAAAAATTAATTTATTAAAAAAACAATTATGTATAGAACAAACAGCAGAAGATCAATGAGGAAAGGAAAAATTGAGCAACACTACAAACCAACTAAACCCAACAAGCATCTATAAAAAACTTCTTCTAGGGGAGTCTGGTTGGCTGAGTCAGTTAAGCATCTGCCTTTGGGTTAAGTCATCATCCCAGGGATCTGGGATCAAGCCTTATATCAGGCTCCCTGCTCAGCAAGGAGTCTGCTTCTCCCTCTCCCTCTGCCTTTTTCCTGGCTTATGCTTTCTCTCTCTCTCTCTCTAACAAATACATAAAATCTGTTAAAAAAAACTCCAAACAACATAATAATTTTTCTCAAGTGTTCATGGTATATATTTTTAGGATGGGCCATATACTAGTTAAGCCACAAAATAAATCTCAGAAAATTTAGAACGATTGAAATAATACTATGTTCTCTAAATACAACAGAATGAAATTAGAAATTAGTAACAAAAATTTGGAACACTCACAGTTATACAGAAATCAAATGACTCCAAATCAAATCAAATGACTCCAAATCAAATACTCCAAATAACTAATGGGTTAAAGATGTAAACAAAACGCAAATTAAAAAATACGTTGAGATGAATGAAAATTAAGATACAACATACCAAAAATTATGAGATGCAATGAAAGCAGTGGGTTAAATGGAAATTTACAGCCATGAATGCCTGTATTGAAAAGGAAGAAATACCTCAAGTAATTAACCTAAACTTACACTGATGACACTGGAAAAAAACAGCAAACTAAACTCAAAGCAAGCAAAAGGAGGGAAATAAATATTAGAGTGGAAATAAATAAAACAGGCAATAGAAAAAACAATAGATAAAATCAATAAAATCAAAAGTGGTTCTTTGAAAATAGCAACAAAAGTGACGAAGCTTTACCTAGACTGACTAAGAAAAACAACTAAGGAGACTCAAATTACTAAGATCAGCAATGAAATGGGTACCCTGTTACTGAACCTAATGAAATAAAAAGGATTATAAGAAAAACTGTCAAGAATGCTATACCAATAAATAAATTCCTAGAAAGATAAAAATTACCAAAAAAAAAATTCAAGAAGAAACAGTTTGAAAATACCTTTAAGTAAAGAGATTGAATTAATACTCAAAAAACTATCTAAAAAAAAAACAATCTCAGGTACAGATGGTTCGTTGGTGACTACTATCAAACATTTAAAGACTGAATACTAATATTTTGCATTACCAATATTCCAAAAAATAGAAAAGGAGAAACACTTTTGTGAGACTAGTATTAACTTAATACCAATCCAGACAAATACAAGAAATCTACAGACCAATATCTTCCGTAAATATGGATGCAATAATCCTCAACAACATACTAGAAAACCAAATCCAGCAACTTATAAAAAGAATTATATACCATGACCAAATGTAATCTGTCTGCTTTCTCAGGAGTGCAAGGTTGGTTTAATATCCAAAGATCAATTAATGTTATATATCATAACAATAGAATGCAAACCAAAACCCACATATCATCTCAATAGATGTGGAAAGAACATTCGACAAAATGTAATGCCCTTCCATGATAAAAACATTTAAGAAAGTAGGAAAAGAAAGAACTTGCTCAGCCTGATAAAGGGTATCTATGAAAAAAACTACAGCCAACATTAGATTTAAAAGTGAAAGACTAAATTTTTTCCTCCTCAAAACATAATCTTATCTGAGGGGAAAAAAAACAGAAGTTTGATAATACCATTTTATTTCAACACTGTGCTGGAGGTTTTAGCCAGTGTGGCCAGAAAAAAAAAAAGAAATAAAAAACATTCACAATGGAAAGAAAGAAGTAAAACTGTCTTTTTTATAGACAACATGATCATCTATATAGAAAGTCCAATGAAATCTCCAAAAATTTATAGGAAGTAGGAAGTGAGTTTAGCAAGGTTGCATGATAACATCTCAATATACAAAAAAAAAGTGTATTCCTATTAGCAAAAAACAACCAAAAACTGACATTTAAAAAATATCATATATAATACTATCAAAAACATGAAATACTTAGCAATAAATCTTATAAAAGATGTCGAAGACCTGTATACTGACTCCTATAACTTCTAGGAAAAAAAAGAAGACCTCAATTAACTGAGAGCTATATCATGTTCAGGTTTAGACAACTCAATATTGCTAAGACGTCCTTTGCCCCAAAATTAATCTATAAATTCAACTCAATACCAATAAAAATAATAGTACCCCTTAAAAAAAAAGAAAGTGAAAAAACTCACTCTAAAATTCATATGAAATTGCAAATGACCTAGAATATCTGAAACACTCTAGAAAATGGAGAACAAAATTGGAGGACCAATAATACCTGATTTTTAAAAAAATATATAAAATTATATAAATATTTTTATATATTTGAGAAAAGTGCACCTGCATGAGTGGGGAGAGGGCCAGAGGGGGAGGCAGGGGGACAAGCTGACTGTGTGCTGAGCATGGAGCCTGACATGGGGCTTGATTTCACAACTCTGAGATCATGACCTGATCTGAAACCAAGCGTCAGCTGCTTAACCTACTGAGCCACCCTGATGCCCCAACACTACCTGATTGTAACACTTATTATAGAGCTCCACAATCAAGATGGTATTCATGGTAAGACAGGTATATAGATATATTATATAGAAGTCCAGAAATAGGCACATATATAAAACAAAGGATTTTCTACAAAGATGCAAAGACAATTCAATAAAGGGTAATTTTTTCAACATATGTTGTCGGAAGAACTGAATATCCAAATTCAAAAATATGCTACTTTGTACCACATACAAAAATTAATGGATCATAGGCCTAAATTCTAAGAGAAAATCTTTGTGTCCTTGGGTTAGACAAAGAATTCTTAGATATGGTTCTAAGAACATAATCAGTGAAAGAGCAAGTTGCTAAGTTGGACTATATCAAAATATTAAACTTGTGTTTTTTTTATTTTTTAAGATTTTATTTATTTATTTGAGAGAGAGCTCGTGAGCACAGAGGGAGAGTGAGAGGGAGAAGCAAACTCCCCACTGAGCAGAGAGCCCAATGCAGTACTCAATCCCAGGACCCTGAGATCATGACCTGAACTGAAGGCAGATGACTAACCAACTGAACCACCCAGGAGCTCCAAACTTCTGTTCTTTTATAAGACAATTTTGAGAGAATGAAAAGACAAGCCATAGACTAAGAGAAAATATTTGCTAAGTATATGTTTGATAGAGGGCTTATATCCAAAATATATCAAAACAAATACCAGAACAAGGAAACAAGCAACCAATTAAAAACTTGGGCAAATATTTGAAAATAAGTTTCACCAAAGAATAAGTATGGCTGGAAAATAGCACATGAAAAGATGCTAATCATTTTGAAATGCAAATTAAAACCACAATGATAAACTACTATACATATATACGTATGACATCCATACATCTACATTACATGTTAGTATATAGCTAAAATTAACAGATTGATCATACTAGGTGTTACATTAAGTAAGAATGTGGAGGAACTAGAATACTCATACACAGCTGGTGGAATGGAAAATGTTACAAACAACTTGGCAGTTTCTTAAAAAGTCAAATATATACTTATCATATATAATCTAGCCACTCCACTCCTAGGTATTCACCCAAGAAAAGCAAAAGCCTGTGTGAGCCAAAATTTGTATACCAATATTCACAGGAGCTTTATATGTGATAGTCAACAACTGGAATCAACGTAAATGTCTGTCACAGATGAAATGAAAAACTGTAGTTTGTTCTACATACTACAGAACAATAAAAAAAGGAATTAACTACTGATACATGCTCTAATGACAATGACTCTCAATT
The DNA here is from genome assembly GCF_905146905.1 of Nyctereutes procyonoides. Taxonomy (NCBI): domain Eukaryota; kingdom Metazoa; phylum Chordata; class Mammalia; order Carnivora; family Canidae; genus Nyctereutes; species Nyctereutes procyonoides. The sequence continues at coordinate 143,895 of NW_026575101.1, forward strand.
ATGTTCAGAGAAAGAAGCCAGACAAAAATGAACACATATGGTGTAATTCTACTTTTATAGAATTCTCTGAAGTGCAAACTAAAGTATAGGGACAGAGGGCAGAACAGTAATTGTCTATAGGCTCAACATGGGAAGAAGGGGATAGGAAGCAGGTATACAAAAGGGCAAAAAGAGACTTTTGGAGGTGATGGATATGTTCATGACCTTGTCTGTGGTCATGGTTTCACAGATGTAAACTTATAGGTCAAAATCTGTCAAATTGCATAATATAAATACGTGTAGTGTGTGTTAATAATACCTCAATAAAGCTGTTAAGAAATAGCAGAAATATGAAAAGTTATGTTAAAATTTTATTATAGCTGATCCAGAGTTGGATCCCACAGGTGCTTGGGACCAAAACATATAGAACCATCCTAAAAGCATTTCACTCACTGAGAACACTATGGTATGTCTCCTCATTCAAGAAGCCCAGTCAAACCTTATTTCCTGAATCTGAGCTAAATGCCTACACTTCGTGACAGTAACATTTATTAACTTAATTATAAAATTACATGATTTTATTTATTTTTTGTAAAGATTTTTTTAAGATTTATTTATTTATTTTATGATAGAAAGAGAGAGAGAGAGACAGGTAGAGGGAGAAGCAGGCTTCATGCCGGGAGCCCAATGCAGGTCTCGATCCCAGGACTCCAGGACTGCACCCTGGGCCAAAGGCAGGCACCAAACCACTAAGCCACCCAGGGATCCCCAATTACATGATTTTAGAGAAAAAAATAGGATACCTGTGTTTTGAATTCTAGAATGTTTTTTCCTGGATTAATTCTTCCGAGTAATATCAGATCCTTTATCTGCATACATTTCTTTCTAGGAGCTGTGCTGGAGTTTACAGGCTTTTTAATAATATGTTGACGGCCACGTTCAGAGTGGGAGGAGCTGTGGCTGTCATTAGCACGTCGAACAGTAAAAGCTGTTTTTTTAGGATAAGATTTTGTCTGATGCCCAGTAATACTGCCTAAGACATCAGTCCCTTGATGTGTCAGAGATTCCAATGTCCCCCTACTTGGCTGCTGGGAAGCTATTTTCCTCTTTCCTCTTTTTGGATCACAACTGGTAGGAGCCTGATCACAAACAACAGCTGATGGATGGGCATCATTTCTGGCAAGTATGCTTGTAGTCGCTGCAATGTTTAATGTGTTAGTTACTGCAGAAGGATGATTACAGGGCTCGCACTCTGGGGCTGGAGGCTCTGTGAGATCATTTCCTCTCTGTGAATACTCCCTCTGAGCAGTAAGAGCAACAGGTTGGGAGGGTAATTTAATCTTAGTGCCATCTGCACGTCTGGATTTTGGTGACCCATCGAAGGTACCATCATTGACATTTTGCTTAGAATTCAGCTCATTTCCAGAAAATTCCCTTCTCACTGTTTCTGAATTTACACAAGTGTTGGTATTTGGGCTGCTATTCCAAGTTTCTGGAGACAATGGTGTTTCCTGCATGCTTCCACAAGTAAGGCTGACAAGAGAAAGTGAACCTGACTGGGGCTGCAATGAATTTTCCAGACTGATAAGATCTTGGCTGTCCTTTTCACTAGAGATTGCTGAGCTGGACGGTGGCTTCCTCAAACTAGGACCAGACAAAGATGTAATGTTTTTATAGTTTTGGATTTTCTGGGTAATTTTTTTCTGTTTTTTTGCCACAACTAAAAGGCTCTTCTGTCTTGTGGCCAAGTTAGCCAGCTGTTCTCTCAGGACTCCTTGCTTAAATGATTCTATGGACACCCTACAGAAAGAAACAGAGAAAACAATATGAAAACCGGAGAAAAAATTTTTAGTAGTCATTTAGATTTTAAAGATACTTGTCTTAATTTAATCAGCCCAAAGTACACAAGGGTCTATTTTTGCAATGAATTTCTTCTGAGAGGAAAATGACTCTTAAGGTTACGAGTAAGACTGCCTTTTTATGGAGGTGATGGTGTGGTTTTCCACATTTATATTATTTACCAGTTGTGAGTCAACTCTGAAAAAGAAACAAAATTTGGGATAAGTAGCAACTGATGATCAAGGAGGAATACTATTCTTTAGATTTGGAGGTTGCTTACCTGTTCATAGTGGAAAGGTGTGTCAGGAAGTAACATTTGGGAATAAGTTCCATTTAAGTTCCCATAGAGCTGAAGGAGTGAGACTATTTTGTGAATAATTATACCTGAGCTAGACCTGAGCAATGTCAGTCCATCAAGTAATTACTGTAATTATGCTTTGAATCTGTACTGAATCACTTTCAGGTCCAGAGGGACTACCCAGATAGGCATTAACCTGTGTGACTATAAGGGGCTTGCATTTGAGAGAAAATGGCTAATCTACATACCTTTTTCTTTCGGTTATTCTACAGTGACCTTCAGGACACTAAACTCTTTGTTTCTAGTAGTTCTCAAACTTTTTGGTTTTAGGACTTTTTTAATACCTTTAAAAATTACTGAGGAACCCAAAGGGCTTTTGTTCATATGGATATATCTATCAATATTTACTGTTTTAGAAAATAAAACAGAAATTTTTAAAACAAGAACATTCAAGCATGCTTTCCATTACCTATTAGAATAATGATATCACACTTCATGTGGCCTCTGGAAAATTCCATTACACACTCATTAGAATGTGAGGCAAAAAGGCAAATAATATCTTAGTTTTCTTATAAAAATAGTTTTGACTTCACACACCCCTTGAAATCATCTCAGGGACCCTCAAGGGTCATCCTCAAGCAGCTGCTTTATGGGACAGCAATAGTATAGATATCTGTCTCTCTATCATAGTTTAGAGTTGTTGGTACTGAACTCCAAGCAAAACAGATGTTAAAGTGAGTAGCAGATGAAAATGGAAGAAACAGCAAGAAGAAATTAGATTAACAAACAACTAGTAGCATAAAAGGAGAAAAAATAGTAATATTGCATTTAAAACAGAGTTCAGACAGAAAAATAAAAGTTCATTTTAGATTACATGATTTTAAATCTTATAGCAATATGAATAGATTTACACACCTGCAAACCCAACTGATCAGTAACTTTCCAAAATCCACGGTATATTGTTAATCATAGGACATAAAGGAAAATTGAAGCTAGCCTTCTCCAAAGTCTCCTAGAATATATCCTGCAGTCAGTTACCCACCTGTAGGTCCTACAAGCTCACTTGCATTATACTGACAGGAAAACAGGAAATAGAAATGAATTTGTAATACTTATTCAATGGAGAGAAAAAGCAAAATGAACACAGAAGACTTATAAATGAAAATAGAAAACTGATTTTTAAATAAATTCAGGAAAAAAAACTGAATGTACAATAGATGTCAAGTGCTCATAAGAATATAAAAGAAACTAGAAAGATCACATGTGAATAAAGAATAAGGTCAAAAAGATATCTGCAACCCCATACTCACTGCAGCATTATTAACAATAGCTGAGACATAAAAACAACCTAAATGTCCATCAAAGGATGAATATAGAAAATGTGGTTTAAATAGCCTAACTGTGGAAGGAGCCTCGGAGTCCATCGAAAGATGAATGGATAAAGAAGATGTGGTTTATGTATACAATGGAATATTACTCAGCCATTAGAAACGACAAAAACCCATCATTTGCTTCAATGTGGATGGAACTGGAGGGTATTATGGTGAGTGAAGTAAGTCAATCGAAGAAGGACAAACATTATATGGTCTCATTCATTTGGGGAATATAAAAAATAGTGAAAGGGAATAAAGGGGAAAGGAGGAAAAATGAGTGGGAAATATCAGAAAGGGAGACAGAACATGAAAGACTCCTAACTCTGGGAAATGAACTAGGGGTGGTGGAAGGGGAGGTGGGCAGGGGTGGGGGTGACTGGGTGATGGGCACTGATGTGGGCACTTGACGGGATGAGCACTGGGTGTTATTCTATATGTTGACAAATTGAACACCAATAAAAAATAAATTAAAAAAAGAAAATGTGGTTTATGTGCACAAGTGCACACACACAGAAGAATATTATTCAGCCATGAAAAAGAAAGAAATCCTGCCAGTTTTGACAGCATGCACAGACCTTGAGAGTATTATATTAGGTGAAAATAAGTCAGACAGAGAAAAACAAATACTGTATGGTCTCACTTATATGTGAAATCTAAAAAACTTCAAAAAACTGAACTCATAGATATAGAGAGCAGATTGGTAGTTGCCAGAGGTGGAAGGTGGAGGGTGGATGAAATGGATAAAGGGAGTCAAAAGGTACAAGTATTCAGTAATAAAATAGAGAAGTCATGAGGATATAATGTACAGCATGGTGACTATAGTTAATGATACTTTATTGTATATTTGAAAGTTGCTAAGAGAGTAAATCTTAAAGTTCTCATTATGAGAAAAAACGGCATATATAGTTAAATCTATGAAAAACTAATAAAAATAATGCCCACATAAGAAAAAAAATATAACATTTTTCTCAAGAAAAGGACAAAAAGAGGTATATAACCAATATATAATCAGGATGAAATCTCTTAAAAACATTGAGGGTTTAGAAATACACAAAACTAAATAATATACATGGTTATAATGCTTAGAAAGACAACATTTGTGATAGCAAAAGGAAAACTTTGTACTGTAAAACATTTAAGTTCACCATGGAAAGAAATTTATTTTGGAGATTCATGACCAGAGACACTTTCACAAAATTCTTTGCTGTAGACAACTTTTTAAGATACGTCTTTTTCTGAATATTTCAAGTAATAAAATATAAAAATATCTTTCTGAAAAGTACAATTCCCCATGGAGGTAATAGATTAGATGACCTCATAAAGTCATTCTTTGGTCCTATGCAACATTCACACTCTTAAGAAATTCTAGATTCTCACTATTATAACTAAGAAGGGAAATATTATGAAAACTCTAAAGCATTTCTATTTTTTCACTCACCTGTATTTTTTAGCCAGATCATCCCTTTCTGCCTTCTGTTTGGCAAGCACATAATCCATAATCTCTTTTATCTCTAACATCTTTTCAATGCATTGTTCTGGAAACATGGTAATAAAAAGTCAGTTAATGATAGAAGAAAGACATCAAATGTTAAGTTTGATCACACAAAACTCAGCCTATTAATTTTAAAAAGCCATTATTAAAAAAATAATTTATTTTTTTAAATTTTTATTTATTTATGATAGTCACACACACACACACACACAGAGAGAGAGAGAGAGAGAGAGAGAGAGAGGGGCAGAGACACAGGCAGAGGGAGAAGCAGGCTCCATGCACTGGGAGCCCAATGTGGGATTCGATCCTGGGTCTCCAGGATCGCGCCCTGGGCCAAAGGCAGGCGCTAAACCGCTGTGCCACCCAGGGATCCCTAAAAAAATAATTTAAAAATAAAATAAAATGCCATTATTTCCTTACCCTGTTCCCTACTATTAGTGGTCCAGATATATAAATCAAAACTCACTGAATTATGCCACCCTATGGAAGTACTCTGAATAGAGCAGGTTAGCCTGAGTTCTAATCCTGCTACTCCACTTAGCTCTGTGAACCTGGACAAGTCACATGACCTTTATAGTCACCTTCCTCATCTGTGAAATGAGGTTAGGAAAGGAAGATAAATAGGAAAATAAATATTTTGTTAAAATTATTTACTTTTTAAAATATAAAGGGCACACACTGTATAAACATTTCAAACAATATGAATGTTTACATAGAAGAAAAGTAAAAAGAAAGTATCCTACTCTCACCTTCTGTTACTCCTCTTTTTCATTTCACAAGAGACTACTGTTTATACTTTGGTAGCAGTGTATTTGTTGGTGTGTGTAAAAGTTTTTAGTATATTTATCTAATGGATTATTCAATGCATATTTATAGTATATGTAACTATATGTGTATGTATGCTATATTCATTATTAAATTTTTATTAATTCATAAATTTAATAATTTAATTTTAATAAAAAAATAATTAAAATAAAATTAATAGTTAATTATTCATTAAACTATATTAGATGTATTTGTTAAGTGTATTATTCTTTTTTTAAATTTATTTATTCATGAGAGACACAGAGAGAAAGAGGCAGAGACACAGGCAGAGGGAGAAGAAGCAGGCTACATGCAGGGAGCCAGATGCAGGACTCGATCCCGGGTCTCCAGGATGACACCCTAGACAGAAGGCAGCGCTATACCACTGAGCCACCCGGGCTTCCCTAAGTGTATTATTCTAGATGTGTTTACCATATGTAACTATATATGTAGTTAGAAATAAAAAGCATGTTATCAGTTCTTGTCCTTTACACTTAACACTTATATAGAGCTGTATGATATCTCAGGTTACTTAAAGATCTATATAAAATTACTTTTACAATAATTACTTAAAATTTTCCTACTTTCTTCCTCTTCTTCCTAAGTAAAGGCATAATGACTTCCTTCACCGATCACAAATCCACAAGATTTACACATAAATGTCAATTACATCAGAATCCAATTCTCAGGTAGTAAATGGAAATGCTTAAATGAATACATTTAATACATTTAATTTCTGTTAAGCTATTTGTTATTTCACTTTTGGCTTTGTTTCTTAAGTTTTTTCCTAATAATTTTAGGCCAATGCATATTTTTCTAGATAATTTAACTAGATTTTAGACCAATGCATATTTTTCTAGATAATTTACTAGATAATTTCTAGATAATTTAACTAGAAAATCAGTGGTGGGAAATGACTGAAGTTCAGAGTAGGAATTTGTTCCAGAACCCCGCTTTGCAAATTAGACAAATGATATAAATGATTTGGTCAGTATAGAGTCAGTGTTCCCAGAGTAGTTTCTGTCTTATTAGTACTATGACTAAGGATTAATTCTGTATGATGCATGTGACAACAAAGGGGGGAAACTTGATCATTAAGAATTTAGATATAAAACTACAGAACACTTCTGAAAGAAATTGAGGAAGACACAAAGAGATGGAAAAATATTCCATGCTCATGGATTGGCAGAATTAATATTGTGAAAATGTCAATGTTACCCAGGGCAATTTACACGTTTAATGCAATCCCTATCAAAATACCATGGACTTTCTTTAGAGACTTAGAACAAATTATTTTAAGATTTGTGTGGAATCAGAAAAGACCCCAAACAGCCAGGGGAATTTTAAAAAAAGAAAACCATATCTGGGGGCATCACAATGCCAGATTTCAGGTTGTACTACAAAGCTGTGTTCATCAAGACAGTGTGGTACTGGCACAAAAACAGACATATAGATCAATGGAACAGAACAGAGAACCCAGAAGTGGACCCTGAACTTTATGCTCAACTAATATACGATAAAGGAGGAAAGACGATCCACTAGAAGAAAGACAGTCTCTTCAATAAATGGTGCTGGGAAAATTGGACATCCACATGCAGAAGAATGAAACTGGACCACTCTCTTGCACCATACACAAAGATAAACTCAAAATAGATGAAAGATCTAAATGTGAGACAAGATTCCATCAAAATCCCAGAGGAGAACTCAGGCAACACCCTTTTTGAACTTGGCCACAGTAAACGGAGAAGGACAAACATACGTAAACGGAGAAGGACAAACAGTGTATGTTCTCATTCATTTGGGGAATATGAATAATAGCGAAAGGGAATATAAGGGAAGGGAGAAGAAATGTGTGAGAAATATCAGAAAGGGAGACAGAACATAAAGACTCCTAACTCTGGGAAATGAACTAGGGGTGGTGGAGGGGGAGGAGGGCGGGGGGTGGGGGTGAATGGGTGACGGGCACTGAGGGGGACACTTGACGGGATGAGCACTGGGTGTTATTCTGTATGTTGGTAAATTGAACACCAATAAAAATTAATTTATAAAAAAAAATAAATAAATAAATAAATAAATAAATAAAAAAAGAATTTAGATATAAATCTGTTTGGCATATTTGACATTTAATAAAAGATGTTTATAGTATCAATGTACCCTGTCACATTGGGTTTTTCTAACTGAATTTTAAATCAGAGGTAGAAATAACATTAGCATAGTAATGAAGAAGATTCTATATTTTTCTATAAAAAAGAACATAAAGAATTTTACATGTAAATTGATACTATATACATATCAGATACATTAATCAGTGGTATCTTGGAACCTAGAAATTGCCCTAATATGTGTAAGATTTTAATATATGATTATAAGGCATTAGAAAAGCAACGAGGATGACAGAAATTATTCAACAAATAAGAGGCAGAGTAGTAATATGGGGGGTGGGAGACTCTATTCTATCCTTGTTTTGTACCACATGTGGAAAAGAGATTTCAAATGAATAACAGAGTTAAAATGCTTAGGAAAAAATAATGTATGAAATGTTCAGACTAAACATTCTTATGGTCAGTTTATTTGAGGCACTAAAGATATCTGATATCAAAGTGAATGCAAGACATCTATAACAAAAACTCAAAGAGAAATGTACACAGTGGGATTCATTATTCTTAGATCCCTCAGCCAGATCAGAATACAGGGTGGTGAATTTGTAAAAATACTTCGGAGAGCTATTGCTCAAGTGGATGGGAATCTCATTCTGAGGAGCCAAGGTGAAAGGCGAGGAGATTTCTTTCCTTTATCTCAAGCCCAATGGGAGCAGCCTCTGAAGAGAGTAATAACTTTTTTTGGTGACAATGGACTCACATCCACTTCCTTCTTGAACATGTAGAGATTGAGACCCTGCAGAGCCAGCAAGACATTCGGACAGTTGGGGAAAGGGAAAGTTGCTCCTGTACTCAAAATTAACTATCCTCCCTTCTAATCACAGGTCCAAAGTGCCAGGATTCTGAGGACTTGGTGTGGAGGCCGCTCTGTGATCCTGACTATGATGGCTTTTCCCTGAAAGAAAGAGCCTGTGTAGGGTGGATTACCTAAAAAAAAATTAAAAAAATAAAATTAAAAAATAAAAAAAAAGAGCGAGAGAGACTGAGAGGAGCCAGGGAAAGGAAAATGTACGCTGCCCTGCTATACTATAGGAGCCAGGTAGAAGTCTCAGAACAGCCTCAGAAAACTGCTCTGAAGAGACTAAGTTTTATTTATTTATTTTTTTAAATGACATTTCATTTTTTTATTTCTTAATTTATGATAGGCACACAGTGAGAGAGAGAGAGAGAGGCAGAGACACAGGCAGAGAGAGAAGCAGGCCCCATGCACCAGGAGCCCGACGTGGGATTCGATCCCGGGTCTCCAGGATCGCGCCCTGGGCCAAAGGCAGGCGCCAAACCGCTGCGCCACCCAGGGACCCCCCGAGACTAAGTTTTAGACATTTGCCAAAGACTGATGAAGTCAGTAACAAGTCAGTATTGGGACACCTGGGTGGTTCAGTGGTTGGGCGTCTGCCTTTGGCTCCGGGCATGATCCCAGTTCAGGATGGAGTCCCACATCAGGCTCCATGTGGGGAGCCTGCTTCTCCCTCTGCCTGTGTCTCTGCTTCTCCCTTTTTGTGTCTCTCATGAATAAATAAATAAAATCTTAAAAAAAACAGTCAGTATTTAGTTACTAAACAAGAACTCAAGAGTCCCATTGCCTTACCTTTCTATCCTCCCTTAAAGAGGCAGTGAGACGAAAATAAAGGGATCCTGCTAGTCATTGTATTGGTTATAAAATTAAATTACAAAGCATAGGGATGGGGAGGGGAGAAAAATTTATCATCTTAAAAGCATTAAAAGGAAAAAGGCTGATATTTTACTATACAGAATTTGAAAATATATATACTTAAGCATAAATTAACACATTACACATAAAAAGACAGTTAAGCTGAAAAACATATTTGCAGCGATTATGGCAGGAAAGGGGTCAATAGCTTGATCATATAAAATGGCTCCAATTTATTAATAGACAAACAGGAACAACTTCACAAAAGCAGGAAATAAAACTAGAGAAAAAATACCACTAATAATCAAAAAGACAGGTGAATATATGAGGCATTTTTCTTATTACACTACTAAAATTAAATGAAAATACTGATGCTATTAGCAGTATAAAGGAAACAAACACTAATGTGTGTTGCTGAAAGTGTAAATTATTATCTAATACCTTATAAAACAATTTACCAATACAAATTATCAGGTTTTAAAGTGTTTATAAATTTTTGACCCAGTAGTTCCAATTCTGGTAATCCTTCCAAAGAAGATAATCCTAAATTCAGAAAGGTATATGCTAAAGATTAGCAAAAAATTGGAAAAATGTAAATGTTCAACAAAAAGGGAAAAATGAATTCCTGGAACATTTATAGAACAGGATACTATGCAAACCACTAAGAATAATGGGTATGGTGGAAAAATGTAAAATTGGCAAGTTTAGCATGATCCAAACTCTGTTTTTAATAATTTTATTGAGGTATAACTATGTAATTAAATTCTTAGAAAAAAATAAAGGAAATATATACAACAAAATATTGTGGTGAGACAGGATGTAATTTTAGCACATTTTTCTTCTTTATTATATTTTGAAGCGCATTTATATATACCCTTTTAATAAAAAAAATTATAAAATTGGAAATTCACCTTAGGTGTATAAGATATTGTAAATACTAAATAAAATATATGAATTATTCACATTTGCTTTATAGTATAAATTATTTTGTATTATTTTCCTCAAAACATAACATGTACCATGTGTTAGGCCAAGATGAAAGGTAGAATGGGTATAATTTAAAAGGAAATAATTTTTTAAAGACTATATACAGTATGAGCTAGGACAAGAGATGAATTAATAGTTGTATCCTGTTACATGAAAGACTGATGACATTCTTCAAGTTATTTTTTAGCTAACTACTTTAACATTCAGATCTGCATCTTTCAGGAGCTAATTTCTATCTGTAAATCATAACTCAAGAAAACACAACTGTGACCTACCAAAGATTTGCAAATATTCACTGACATTTTGAGAAATTCAGATTATTAGGTCAGGGATCAAAGTCAAGTTTACCATTTTGAACCACTAGTGTTTTTTTAAAAAGGAAGACAGCTATCCACTAAGACATTTACTGGGTCTATCTGCTCATCTGAAAGGCATGAGGATTTGCCTTACTTGAGTCACAACGGTCTATTCCTTTTCTGATCTGTTTTTAAGGGTTTCGATAGCTGGGTGAAACTGAGGAGCTAAGTAGTAACATAATCTCATCTCTAGTCACTATCTTATGCTTTTTTTCCACATCTTCATCTAAACTTATCACCAGTAGTAGCTTATCTCTGACCGTGGTTCTGAGTGTCTCTCATATTACTCATGCATGTTATACCTTAAGTCTCGAAATATCTTGATTAACGATTACACTAACCACTGGTTTGCATAAATGACTTCTGATGCTCATTCCTGGTACTTTCTTATCACATAAAAAAAGGTTACTTTTCAGCCACTGTTAAGTAAGCTTTGATATAAGATATACCTTAAGAAGCTAAGGGAGCAATGACCTTGGATGTATGAAATAATCAAACTTGAGTATGGGTCCATATTTACCTGCATCTTCAGGGGTTCGTATTTCAAATTCTAGTAAATTTCCTTGTTTTTCTTCTATATCTTGTAGAATGGCACTGATGGCCTGATGCTATCAGATAAAAATATTAAAAACTTTATTATAAGAAGTAGATATTTCTCTCTGATATGCAATTGTCAAATGTACAGTAAAAGTGCCAAAGAAAGTGCTGCTAAAATGCTCATTTCACTTTATGTTCAAAATGTATTCATGTTTTGTTTAAACTTAACTGTATATATGTTATGCATTTGGGGGAACAAGTAAACTTAAATATTTTGATTTATGTTGCAGATCAACTCCTGGTAAATAGAATACAAGAGTAGCAACCATATAAAGACTCATAATTTCTTGGGGCACCTGGGTGGCTCAGTTGGTTAAGCTTCTACCTCCTGCTCAGGTACTGATCCCAGGGTCCTGGGATCAAGCTGTGAGTCAGGCCCTCTGCTCAGCAAGGAGTCTGCTTTTCCCTTTCACTCTCCCTCTGTGCTCTCTCTCTCACACATAAATAAATAAAATCTTTTTCAAAAACCAGAATTTCTCACTGACTTCTGTTATAATCATACCTGTAGGTGAAAAAAGAACAACTCAGTACATAATATTTAAAGATCATATATATGCAATAAGTTCACTTTAAGGTTTTATGACCATCACTGCACACTATTAAAATCTCACACATAATCTTAAAAATACAAAACACTACTCTCTTAAAAATTTACAAATGGGATTTAAGTCCCTCTCTATGCCCTTGTTGGTACTGACTGTCCTGCCTGGGATGTCTTCAATTTACTTTGCCCAGATCCATCCATCTCTTTGTTTTGAGAGATGTAATCATGGAATGGATTCTGGAACTAGACTGCTTGGGTGTGAATTCTGGCTTTACCTCTTCCTAGCTGGGTGGCTACAGCATATTACTTGTTCTCTTCTTACCTGAATAGAGTAACGCATCTAAAGTGCTTAGGACAGTGCCAGCACAAAGTAAGAGCTCAATAAGTACTGCTTATTATCATATAAAACCCATTTCCTATGAAACTTCTAACTAATCTAATTCATATTCATTTCTCCTCTCTCAGCATTACTTTAGAATTTCAGGAGTTTATAATATAGCATATATATATATATATATATATATATTATATATATAATATATATAATGTTTTACACATTGTATTTCTCCATCAAAATAAAAAAATCTTATAGGCAGGAGCATAAATTTTGTATTTGTGAATGGTTTCCACACCATGGGATATATAGCTGGTGCTCAGTAAATGAAAACTGATAGACTGACTCATATCATCTATTCTTTAATACATTCTCAATACACGTTCATTTAAAAATGTGTTGGTCCTCAAAGCCTTCTAAAGTACATTGCCCTGAATTTTTACTTTGGCACCTACAAGGGACATGAAAAATGCACATAATAAAACCATCCAACTATGTGGAAAAGCTATATCAATGCTGTCATTTATGAAATGCATCAGAGCAGAACTATAAAATATGACTATGCAAAACAAACAGACAAAATAAAGTTTATCTCTTTTTTACACTGAATGGCTATAAAAGCAAACGAAAGGTCTGAACCTGAGCCCTGGCCAAGCCACTACCCAAAGGTCAGAATAAAGAAAACATTTTTTGGTGCTGATTGTCCATTTTGCTTTGCTCTTATTGTGGATGCATTCAGTCTTGGTACCATGGGCATTAACCTTAAATTCCACACAAGCTTTACCTTCTACCATGAAGGGGCAGCACAAACTTCCCTCCAAGATCCCCCTTCTTAGTCCTTATTTTGCTTGTTTATCTTTTTTAAAAAAAACAGCACCAAAAAACCTAACCTAGAATATATCTTTGGAACAAGTAGCTTTAGACAGTTTATATATGCTTACAGAAGGACTCACTATAATTTTATTCCAAATTTCTTATCTTTACTATGGCAGGATCCTTTGCCCCTGACATCTCTCTTACAATTTTGTACAATATAGCAGTGGTTAGAAGCACAAGCTCTGTAGCCAGACTGCCTGGCATTGCTTTAATTCTGGTATTGCTACTTAACAGAAACGTAATTTTGGATTAGGTTACTTAACTGTTTTTACTTTAGCTTTCTCAACTGTAATAAGGAAGATAATGAAAATCACAGAATGCTCCCAGAAGGGTTATTATGAGGACTAAATGAGTTAACATAAGGACTTAGAGGACAGTTTATCATATAATAAGTACTCAGTGAATGCCAACTATTAGCATTATTACTCCATGTACACAGGTATAGAGAAGGAGGCTGCCAATATGCTGTGATCTGAAGGTGTTACAAAGCAGCAGCAAACTACCATAGTTTGCATCTGGCCATAAAGTTACCCTTCTCTCCAGTATGATTTGAAGTTTCCAACACTCAAAAGTTTACATTTATAAAAGAGTAACTGTTAATGACTTTAAAGACTTTGTATTTCTTGAGTTTTCCTCCTTTTCTAAAGTTGATTTTTTTCTTTTTTTAATTGTAGTTGACACATAATATTACATTAACTTCAGATGTACAACAGTAATTTGATGAGTTTATATGTTATATTATGTTCACCACAAGTATAGCTACTATCTTGCCACCAAACACCACTATTATAATATCACTGACTGTATTACTTACACTTATCTTTTATTCCTGTGACTTAATCATTTCATAACTGGAAACATACCTCTCACTCCCCTCACCCATTTTACTCATCCCTTTACCCAAAATCCGTTTTCTATAGACTCCTGTATCTCCACACTTTTTCCAAAGCTTGGCATGTGAAATGATATACATTACTACTGAAGCAAACACTCATATAGTCAATAACAACAGTAGTTTTTCCAAGATGTTCTCATCTTTACCTGAAAATATACCTTAAAGATACTTACGGTCAATATGGTGGGCTGAGCTAATATAGAACAACCTCTGCCCACTTCAAACACATGAAAATAGTAGACAAAATACAATAAATTTTAAAAAAAAGATTGTATGAGAGAGAGAGAGAGAGAGAGAGAGAGAGAGAGAGAGAGAAACGAGTGGGGGAGGGGAAGAAGGAAAAGCAGACTTCCCGCTGAGCAGGGAGCCAGATGTAGAACTCAATCCCAGGACCCTGGGATCATGACCTGAGCCAAAGGCAGATGCTTAATCAACTGAACCACCCAGGTGCTCCAACTTTAAATATACACACACAAAAATGGAAAATGAATGAAAAACTCCCTGATGTCATAAATGCTATTGGAGCTATTGGTGGCCCAATGGGAATTTGGAACAAATATGGTATTGGGGCTAGGTTTTTAATGCACACAAAGAAACAAGAGTAATAAAGGTAGTGCATAAAGGTAGTGACCTTTAGGTCAAATAAAGGTTAGAAAAACTCTACTTGCCTCCATCCAAGGCTTTGGGTAGAAAATAAGAGACTCAAACCTATATCACAAATGTATGTAAGAACTACATTTATATAATTTGTGTGGTTCAGGAATCCAAACTGAGAAATTAGCATAAAAACTTGTGTGAAATAGGGCCCCAGCAGAGGAAATGTTCAGCACAAAGCCTAAGCACACCAAAATTCCCACAGTTATCAGTCTTCACTTAAATGAGATTACAATAAAAAATTAAAAACCACATAAAGAATCATGTTATCATGAAAAAGAATCAGGAAGAGACTTTAAAATTCCCTTTAAAAATGTTTGGATTTTTAAAAATACTATCAATATTATAAGAGCAGAAAAATCTTATTGTTATTTCATTCTTTCTTTAAAACAAAAATTTGAAAAGCAAACAGAATTTTTAGAAATAAAAAACACAGTCATTTAAATTAAAGGCTCAATGTATGGGTTAAATAGATTAGAAATATTTGAGGAGTTAAACAATGAATTGGGAGAGAGGGCAAAGGATATTCCACAGAATGTAGTGTGGATGGGATGCCTGGGTGGCTCAGTGGCTGAGCATCCACCTTTGGCTCAGGTTGTGATCCTGGGGTACTGGGATCGAGTCCCACATCAGGCTCCCCAAAGGGAGCCTGCTTCTTCCTCTACCTATGTCTCTGCTTTGCTCTGCCTTTCCCTCTGTGTCTCTCATGAAAAAGTGAATAAAATCTTTAAAAAAAAAGAACATAGTGTGGAGAGGTAGAGATGGAAAATATGAAGAAGATACTAAAAGACATGGAAACCGGTCTAACAGACATCTGAATAGAAGTTCCAAAACAGAAAAATACTGAATGGAGGAGGGGCAACTGTCAAAGGTATAAGAACAGAGAGAGTTCCTGAAATACAAATGAGAAACGTGCCTTCAGATTAAAGGAGCATTTCTAGGTCTGAGTATTTTTTTAATTTTTTTTATTTATTATTTATGATAGTCACGAGAGAGAGAGAGAGAGAGAGAGAGAGAGAGAGAGGCAGAGACATAGGCAGAGGGAGAAGCAGACTCCATGCACCGGGAGCCCGACGTGGGATTTGATCCTGGGTCTCCAGGATCACGCCCTGGGCCAAAGGCAGGCACCAAACTGCTGCGCCACCCGGGGATCCCTAGGTCTGAGTATAATTAATAAAAATGCTCCACATTTAGATACAACTTAGTGAAACTGGAGTACATTAAAGCTCTAAGATTAAAAGACAGAGTATCTACAAGGGAATGACAATTAGATTGATGGCTGACTTTCTGTCCTTGACAACAGATACCAGGAAACAATGTAAAACATTTTTGAAGTGCTGAGGCAAATGCAATTTAGTTTGAATACCACTTAAAATGAAATATTTTGTTGATTAATAGTTTAGAATCAATGAATGACATATCTTCTTGACAGTGACTAACAGAAAGCATATAAGAAAAGTCTAAACTGGGATCCCTGGGTGGCGCAGCGGTTTGGCGCCTGCCTTTGGCCCAGGGCGCGATCCTGGAGAGCCCGGATCGAATCCCACGTCGGGCTCCCGGTGCATGGAGCCTGCTTCTCCCTCTGCCTGTGTCTCTGCCTCTCTCTCTCTCTCTCTCTCTCTCTCTGTGTGTGTGTGTGTGTGTGTGGGGGACTATCATAAATAAATAAAAATTAAAAAAAAGAAAAGAAAAGTCTAAACAACATAGTGTTTTTTTTTAAGATTTTATTTATTTATTTATGAGAGACCCAGACAGAGGCAAAGACACATGCAGAGAGAGAAGCAGGCTCTGTGCAGGAGCCTGATGCAGGACTCAATCCCAGGACCCCAGGATAACAACCTGAGCCAAGGCAGATGCTCAAACAAAGAGCCACCCAGATGCCCCTCAACAGTCTTATTCAAAATAATATTTAATTGGGGATGCTACTTTCTTAAGAAGTTAGTTTCTAGTAAGCTTTATGTTTTTCACAAGTTACACATACACATCTTAACTGACATTTTTACTGAGCAATTACTATGTTATTTGTGTAAAAATTCACTATTATATGAGGAGTTTCACATGCAGCAACCACTATCACTATAAACCATGTGAGATTCCAGGTTGGCTAACCCCAGTTGCTTTCCTCTTTTCTGCCTGGGTTCCAGGGTTTTTTCTACCTACTATGCATCCTAAAACTTCTTTGGAGGAGTGGGTGGGTGAAGATACAATATGATAGTGGCAGGCACCATGGGACAAGAAGTAACTAAAGAACATAACCAATAGAGAGATCCCCCCCTAAAATCAATAAAAAGCGTTCAACACCTCGGCATTTAATAGTGAAGCTTGCAAATTCCAAAGATAAAGAGATGATCCTTAAAGCAGCAAGAGACAAGAAATCCCAGACTTTGATGGGGAGGAGTATTAGGGTAACAGCAGACCTCTCCACAGAAACTGGCAGGCCAGTAAGGGCTGGCAGGATATATTCAGGGTCCTAAATGAGAAGAACATGCAACCAAGAATACTTTCTCCAGCAAGGCTCTCATTCAAAATGGAAGGAGAGATAAAGAGCTTCCTAGACAGGCAGGAACTGAAAGAATATGTGACCTCCAAACCAGCTCTGCAAGAAATTTTAAGGGGGACTCTTAAAATTCCCCTTTAAGAAGAAGTTCAATGGAACAATCCACAAAAACAACGACTGAATAGATATCATGATGACACTAAGCTCATATCTTTCAATAGTAACTCTGAACGTGAACGGGCTTAATGACCCCATCAAAAGGCGCAGGGTTTCAGACTGGATAAGAAAGCAGGACCCATCTATTTGCTGTCTATAAGAGACTCATTTTAGACAGAAGGACACCTACAACCTGAAAATAAAAGGTTGGAGAACCATTTACCATTCAAATGGTCCTCAAAAGAAAGTAGGGGTAGCCATCCTCATATCAGATAAACTAAAATTTACCCCGAAGACTGTAGTGAGAGATGAAGAGGGACACTATATCATACTTAAAGGATCTATCCAACAAGAGGACTTAACAATCCTCAATATATATGGCCCGAATGTGGGAGCTGCCAAATATTTAAACCAATTAATAACCAAAGTGAAGAAATGCTTAGATAATAATACACTTATACTTGGTGACTTCAATCTAGCTCTTTCTACCCTCGATATGTCTTCTAAGCACAACATCTCCAAAGAAACGAGAGCTTTAAATGATACACTGGACCAGATGGATTTCACAGATATCTACAGAACTTTACATCCAAATGCAACTGAATACACATTCTTCTCAAGTGCACATGGAACTTTCTCCAGAATAGACCACATACTGGGTCACAAATCGGGTCTGAACCGATACCAAAAGATTGGGATCATCCCCTGCATATTCTCGGACCATAATGCCTTGAAATTAGAACTAAATCACAACAAGAAGTTTGGAAGGACCTCAAACACGTAGAGGTTAAGGACCATCCTGCTAAAAGATGTAAGGGTCAACCAGAAAATTAAGGAAGAATTAAAAAGATTCATGGAAACTAATGAGAATGAAGATACAACCATTCAAAATCATTGGGATGCAGCAAAAGCAGTCCTAAGGGGGAAATACATCGCAATACAAGCATCCATTCAAAAACTGGAAAGAACTCAAATACAAAAGCTAACTGTACACATAAAGGAGCTAGAGAAAAAACAGCAGATAGATCCTACACCCAGCAGAAGAAGAGAGTTAATTAAGATTCGAGCAGAACTCAAAGAAATAGAGACCAGAAGAACTGTGGAAAAGATCAACAAAACCAGGAGTTGGTTCTTTAAAAGAATTAATAAGATAGATAAACCATTAGCCAGCATTATTAATAAGAAGAGAGAGAAGACTCAAATTAATAAAATCATGAATGAGAAAGGAGACATCACTACCAACACCAAGGAAATACAAACGATTTTAAAAACATATTATGAACAGCTATAAGCCAATAAATTAGGCAATCTAGAAGAAATGGATGCATTCCTAGAAAGCCACTAACTACAAAAACTGGAACAGGAAGAAATAGAAAACCTGAACAGGCCAATAACCAGGGAGGAAATTGAAGCAGTCATCAAAAACCTCCCAAACACAAGAGTCCAGGGCCATATGGCTTCCCAGGGGAATTCTATCAAATGTTTAAAGAAGAAATCATACCTATTCTACTAAAGCTGTTTGGAAAGATAGAAAGAGATGGAGTACTTCCAAATGCATTCTATGAGGCCAGCATCACCTTAATTGCAAAACCAGACAAAGACCCCACGAAAAAGGAGAATTACAGAACAATATCCCTGATGAAATGGATGCAAAAATTCTCAACAAGATACTAGCCAATAGGTTCCAACAATACATTAAGAAAATTATTCATGATGACCAAGTAGGATTTATCCCCAGGACACAAGGCTGGTTCAACACTCGTAAAACAATCAATGTGATTCATCATATCAGCAGGAGAAAAACCAAGAACCATATGATCCTCTCATTAGATGCAGAGAAAGCATTTGACAAAATACAGCATCCATTCCTGATCAAAACTCTTCAGAGTGTAGGGATAGAGGGAACTTTCCTCAGCATCTTAAAAGCCATCTATGAAAAGCCCACAGCAAATATCATTCTCAATGGGGAAGCACTGGGAGCCTTTCCCCTAAGATCAGGAACAAGACAGGGATGTCCACTCTCACCACTACTATTCAACATAGTATTGGAAGTCCTAGCCTCAGCAATCAGACAACAAAAAGACATTAAAGGCATTCAAATTGGCAAAGAAGAAGTCAAACTCTCCCTCTTCGCCGATGACATGATACTCTACATAGAAAACCCAAAAGCCTCCACCCCAAGATTGCTAGAACTCATACAGCAATTTGGTAGCGTGGCAGGATACAAAATCAATGCCCAGAAATCAATGGCATTCCTATACACTAACAATGAGACTGAAGAAAGAGAAATTAAGGAGTCAATCCCATTGACAATTGCACCCAAAAGCATAAGATACCTAGGAATAAACCTAACCAAAGAGGTAAAGGATCTATACCCTAAAAACTATAGAACACTTCTGAAAGAAATTGAGGAAGACACACAGAGACGGAAAAATATTCCATGCTCATGGATTGGTAGAATTAATATTGTGAAAATGTCAATGTTACCCAGCGCAATTTACACGTTTAATGCAATCCCTATCAAAATACCATGGACTTTCTTCAGAGAGTTAGAACAAATTATTGTAAGATTTGTGTGGAATCAGAAAAGACCCCGAATAGCCAGGGGATTTTTAAAAAAGAAAACCATAGCTGGGGGCATCACAATGCCAGATTTCAGGTTGTACTACAAAGCTGTGGTCATCAAGACAGTGTGGTACTGGCACAAAAACAGACACATAGATCAACGGAACAGAATAGAGAACCCAGAAGTGGACCCTCAACTTTATGATCAACTAATATTCGATAAAGGAGGAAAGCCTATCCACTGGAAGAAAGACAGTCTCTTCAATAAATGGTGCTGGGAAAATTTGACATCCACATACAGACGAATGAAACTAGACCACTCTCTTGCACCATACACAAAGATAAAGTCAAAATGGATGAAAGATCTAAATGTGAGACAAGATTCCATCAAAATCCTAGAGGAGAACACAGGCAACACCCTTTCTGAACTCGGCCACAGTAACTTCTTGCAAGATACATCCACAAAGGCAAAAGAAACAAAAGCAAAAATGAACTATTGGGACTTCATCAAGATAAGAAGCCTTTGCACAGCAAAGGATACAGTCAACAAAACTAAAAGACAACATACAGAATGGGAGAAGATATTTGCAAATGCCGTATCAGATAAAGGGCTAGTTTCCAAGATCTATAAAGAACTTATTAAACTCAACACCAAAGAAACAAACAATCCAATCATGAAATGGGCAAAAGACATGAAGAGAAATCTCACAGAGGAAGACATAGATATGGCCAACATGCACATGAGAAAATGCTCTGCATCACTGGCCATCAGGGAAATACAAATCAAAACCACAATGAGATACCACCTCACACCAGTGAGAATGGGGAAAATTAACCAGGCAGGAAACCACAAATGTTGGAGAGGATGCGGAGAAAAGGGAACCCTCTTACACTGTTGGTGGGAATGTGAACTGGTGCAGCCACTCTGGAAAACTGTGTGGAGGTTCCTCAAAGAGTTAAAAATAGACCTGCCCTACGACCCAGCAATTGCACTTCTGGGGATTTACCCAAAGATACAGATGCAATGAAACGCCGGGACACCTGCACCCCGATGTTTCTAGCAGCAATGTCCACAATAGCCAAACTGTGGAAGGAGCCTCGGTGTCCATCGAAAGATGAATGGATAAAGAAGATGTGGTTTATGTATACAATGGAATATTACTCAGCCATTAGAAATGACAAATACCCACCACTTGCTTCAACGTGGATGGAACTGGAGGGTATTATGCTGAGTGGAAGGAGTCAATTGGAGAAGGACAGTGTATGTTCTCATTCATTTGGGGAATATAAATAATAGTGAAAGGGAAAATAAGGGAAGGGTGAAGAAATGTGTGGGAAATATCAGAAAGGGAGATAGAACATAAAAACTCCTAACTCTGGGAAACGAACTAGGGATGGTGGAAGGGGAGGAGGGCGGGGGGTGGGGGTGAATGGGTGACGGGCACTGAGGGGGGCACTTGACGGGATTAGCACTTGGTGTTATTCTGTATGTTGGTAAATTGAGCACCAATAAAAAATTAATTTATTAAAAAAATAAATGCTGACTCAGAGAAGGTGAAAAAAGAAAAGAACATAACGTCGTTTTAAAGAATAGCAGCTAATTCATAATTCTATATTCAATTCAGATAAGTGAATCAATTACATGACGTATTTTCTTGGCTCATTAACTATATTATTTTCTTGTTACAAAAAATATTTTCAACCTGTGTGTCCTTAAAATGGAAAGAGTATCAGCAATAACCAATGGCTAGCTGGCCCAAAGAATGATACTATCTAAAGCAAAAAATGAAAGGATTTCAACTTCACTCACCACAGGATAGCTTTCTCTTCTTTTTTCTCTTTGTGAAAGAAAAGGTGGATCAACAGTGTTGCAGTCATCACAAAAACACCACTTATGCCTTTTTGGTTGAACAGCTGGAATTTTGACTTTACGAATTAAAATTAGAAAATACAATAATGTAGCTTCATCTTACCAATTTTAATGGTGACAAGAATAGAAGGAATAAATTAAGTCTACAATTACTATAATATCTTAATGTTCAGCATCTCATTATTATTACTATCAACTGACTGATTACAGCTAACATCTACCAAAAACTTATCACACATTGAATGTCAAACTCTTTTCCTTATTTAATCTTATTTAATCTTCATATAACCCCTGTAAGATAGGTAGTTTATTCTATCCATTTTACAGAAGAGGAGAATGAAGCTTAGTGGGATTTGGGAAGTTTCCTTCAAGTCACATAGCAGTACTGAAACCAGATCTGATTCCAAAATCCATGCTCTTAATCATTATGCCTACAATTCATTGTCTCTCATCCTTTTCCCATTCTGGGTTCCCTTTCTTCATATAAGTATTGTACCCTACATCCCTCATCCCTTTAGGGTACCTGACCAAGGAAATGTATACACAAGAAACAACAGACAGGTGGGAATAGATATATAGCACTTCACAACAGAGTGCCCAATAATTCCAAATATGGCTGTGGAGAGGGAGAAAGACATGCCTGGGGCTCTAAGAAAGGCCCTGACCCTATAAACTTACTATACAGTAGCACACAATGAAAAGAGGAACCTTGTATCAGTCTTGACTTTGACCTACATGTGCTCTTACTCACTAGTAATATATGAGACAGTGATTATCTTTAGCTCTGACCAATAATATCAGTAACATAATTCTTCTCTTGAAAAACAACTGGTAAGGATAGTGGTAGGCTAGGGGAAAACTGTGTAATGGGGATTCTTTCCCCAATTATTCCACCTCATAGGGAGAAAGAGCAGGTATGTTCCTGGGTTTCTCTAATGAGTCAAGGCTCATGCAGAAAAGAACAGAAAAGGAAGAACAACTCACTCTCCTCAACACTTAATAAATTGTGTTTAACTGTTTTCTGGTTGACCTTCCCACAAGACTCGAAGTTCCTCATGGGCAAGTACCTAGTTTGCTTGGCAGGTGCTTAACAAATGTGTTTTCTATATTAGTGTTCACAACATGCTTATTTCTTATATATAGTTCACTATATTATTTAAATGCAAACTATTTTTTTAAAATGGTTCATAAAATTTTGCCCTGCTATAAATTACCTTGAAATATTTTTATACTCTATTTACACATACACATATAAGTATATTTGCTTATTAACAAATTCATATTCTAGCATCAAACGTTAGATTATTGAAAAGTTGGCATCGGTCCAACTTTCACATACACCACTATAAATTTTGAAGTAACGGAATCTTAATTGCAAAGACTTTCGTATAATATCAACCTTTTCTGGCCTTACTAACAGTAAGCCAATCTGTGTGGTTTCAGTTAAATCTCTATCACAGACTCAATGGTAAAGATTAATAATTGTTTAATGAATAATATGGGCTCCATTTCAACATGTAATTCCAATCCAATAGGATCATATGGTATATAAATTAAACCATGTTTGGAAATGCCAAGTTCCAAAAATAAAAAATGCTTTTCAAGAGTTTAGTAAGCACACAAAACATTTACCCCAGTTATGAAACAATTTACACTACAAATCTGAAGATTTATTTTTCTAAGCAGAGGTATGTATACACTTGTATAAGAGAGCAAGCAATACTGACATACATACCAGTGACTGTAGCATTACTTTCATTTCTATTATCAGTCTCAATTGCACCAAAAGATATCAGTAGCTCTTTCATTTTTTCATTATCTGCTTCATCCAAAGCAGTTTTCTGTTTTTGATTCTTTTGATTTGGGTTTGCTCCATGTGGTAGTAGAATCTCAGCTGCCTACAAGGTATTTTTCCAAAGTTATCCCTACAGACACCTAAGATCAATAATTTCTGCTTTCATTATAATACACCACTATTAAAAGTTATCAAAGTATTAAAAGTTATCAAAAGAAGTTTCAAATGCTAGCCAAGAAAATTTTTTATTAAATTTTATATGAAAGCTATAAAATAATTTAATGATTTGGCCTGACCTGTCCTCAAGAAGAACCAAACAATGACATGAAAATACCGGAGATGCTGCCTTCATTGCAGTTAAGAAGCACACACAGGTAGAATGATATACAAGACTGACTCTATCTCTTTAACAGAGCCCTTGTCCTTTCCTCCAACCTGCATCACTATATTTTAGGTATGTTACTTGTTCAAGAAGTTTAATGAGCTAGCTTGAAAATCCAATGACCCTTCTAATAGTATCTGAATATATTTGTTATGTGTCCTAAATAAGTGAATTATATGCACAGAATCTTAAAGGTAAAAAGAAATTTAGAAATAATCTACTCCAACCTGATCATCTTACAGAAGAGGAAACTGAGGTCAAAGAGGTTGTAACATTGGGTGGGGGATGGTTTCTAACATAAATAAGGTTTCTCTGAATAACTCAAAGCTGTTATATATTGGGAGTTTGTAAATGATCAAAGTTAAAGATGTTACTAATTAGCTATGGTAGAAGTCAACTAGTGAAAAACAGCCAATGATTCCATCTGTGTGAGTCAAGTAAGGGACTCAAATCACTGAAAAACCGGAGTAGAAAAACATGGTCAGGATTTTGTTTAAAATAGAGATATGCTCTGTGTTAGTGGCTTATCTTTTCTCCTTATGTCCAGGTATGGAGAAGCAGAGAAATTTAGGAGTAAATGGGCCAATGAAGATGATAAGGATAGCCCCTCATTTATCCCATCAGCCCAGAGTTCGCACAAGAGAAATTAGCTTAAGAGAAAATATGTTTGTTTTAAAATCAAGCATACAAAACTCATTCCTGCTACCTACTAGCTATGTCCTTGAGCAAGTTATTTACCATTTGAACCTCATTTTTATCACCTAAAAGAACTAAATGTGAGCCTCTGTCAAACACCATATTCATAATGGATTATTTTTTAATAAATTTATTTTTTATTGGTGTTCAATTTGTCAACATACAGAATAACACCCAGTGCTCATCCTGTCAAGTGCCCATCTCAGTGCCCGCCACCCAGTGACCCCCACCCCCCGCCCACCTCCCCTTCCACCACCCCTAATGGATTCTTTTTTTTTCCCCTAATGGATTCTTAATGAAAGTCCCCTAAGCCCCCTTTTTCTCTAGAGGAGTAAAAAGACCAACTTAAGTAATGAGGGACAGTGGATAATAAATAGCATATGAAGAAAGTCTCCAACAAAGATTTTTGATAAAAACTTACTGAAGTCTGAGTAAAGGTATTTTGTTTTGTTTTTTAAAAGAGGGAGTGAGTGGGCAGCAGGGGGTGGCTCAGCAGTTTGGTGCCGCCTTCAGCCCAGGGTGTGATCCTGGAGACCCGGGATTAAGTCCCACATCAGGCTCCCTGCATGGAGCCTGCTTCTCCCTCTGCCTGTGTCTCTGCCTCTCTCTCTCTCTCTCTGGTCTCTCATGAATAAATAAATAAAATCTTTACTATATATTTGGGAGGAAGAAAGGTAGTTTTTTTGTTGTTGTTCTTTAACAAAGGAAGCTTTTCTGGACTTAAAAATTACACTATATTAATAATGACTATTTTGTGTGTTAAGATGAGGCCTTCCTACAGGAAGGCTTTGACCTTTAATGTGTTAACATGGACTCATTTAATATATTAGTTTGGAAGACACAGAGAACTCAGCTCAGATGGAATAGGACCCTGAACAGCTGTTTCCGTAAGGGTCATGCGTAGGCAAAAGTGTAAGAGAATAGCAACAGCACAAAAAGGCACTTAGCAGGCAAGGCGAAAGCTATAGTTGGGAGAGAGTTCCAGGTAACATGATGGGGTAGACCTAAGGAACAAAGAATATGACAAAAATTAGGTGACCAAGAAGTAGGCCCCTTGCCTTTTTTTTTTTTATAATCAGCTTTACTGGAGTAATCACTACTATAACCATGACTCAGAAACATTCCATCATTATAAAAAAATCCATATATTTCCATTTCAAAACCAGACAAAGACCCCACCAAAAAGGAGAATTATAGATCAATATCCCTGATGAACTCAGATGCAAAAATTCTCAACAAGAAACTAGCCAATAGGATCCAATAGTACATTAAGAAGATTATTCACCATGACCAAGTGGGATTTATCCCCGGGATGCAAGGCTGGTTCAAAATGAGAAGCAATCAACATGAGAGATCACATCAACAAGAGAAAAAACAAGAACCATATGATCCTCTCATTAGATGCAGAGAAAGTATTTGACAAAATACAGCATCCATGCCTGATCAAAACTCTTCAGAGTGTAGGGATAGAGGGAACATTCCTCAACATCTTAAAAGCCATCTACGAAAAGCCCACAGCAAATATCATTCTCAATGGGGAAGCACTGGGAGCCTTTCCCCTAAGATCAGGAACATGACAGGGATGTCCACTCTCACCACTGCTATTCAACATAGTACTGGAAGTCCTAGCCCTAGCAGTCAGACAACAAAAGGAAATAGAAGGCATTCAAATTGGCAAAAAAGAAGTCAAACTCTCCCTCTTCGCAGATGACATGATAGTGTACATAGAAAACCCAAAAGACGCCACTCCAAGATTGCTAGAACTCATACAGCAGTGTGGCAGGATACAAAATCAATGCCCAGAAATCAGTGGCACTTCTATACACTAACAATGAGACTGAAGAAAGAGAAATGAAGGAGCAAATGCCACTGACAATTTCACCCAAAAGAATAAGATACCTAGGAATAAACCTAACCAAAGAGGTAAAGGATCTATACCCTAAAAACTACAGAACACTTCTGAAAGAAATTGAGGAAGACACAAAGAGATGAAAAAATATTCCATGCTCGGGCAGCCCCAGTGGCGCAGCGGTTTAGCGCCGCTTGCAGCCCGGGGTGTGATCCTGGAGACCCAGGATCGAGTCCCGCATTGGGTTCCCTGCATGGAGCCTGCTTCTCCTTCTGCCTGTGTCTCTGCCTCTCTCTCTCTGTGTCTCTCATGAATAAATAAATAAAATATTAAAAAAATATTCCATGCTCATGGATTGGAAGAATTAATATTGTGAAAATATCAATGTTACCAAGGGCAATTAACACATTTAATGCAATCCCTATCAAAATACCATGACTTTCTTCAGAGACTTGGAACAAATAATCTTAAGATTTGTATGGAATCAGAAAAGACCCAGAATAGCCAGGGGAATACTTTTTTTAAAAAATAATAAATTTATTTCTTATTGGTGTTCAATTTGCCAACATACAGAATAACATCCAGTGCTCATCCCATCAAGTGCCCCCCTCAGTGCCCGTCACCCATTCACCCCCACTCCCTGTCCTCCTCCCCTTCCACCACCCCTAGCTCGTTTCCCAGAGTTAGGAGTCTTTATGTTCTGTCTCCCTTTCTGATATTTCCTACCCATTTCTTCTCCCTTCCCTTCTATTCATAGCCAGGGGAATACTGAAAAAGAAAACCAGAGCCGGGGGCATCACAATGCTGGATTTCAGGTTGTACTACAAAGCTGTGATCATCAAGACAGTACCATAAGATTTTATGGTACTGGCATAAAAACAGACACATTGATCAATGGGACAGAATAGAGAACCCAGAAATGGGCCCTCAACTCTATGGCCAACTAATATTTGACAAAGCAGGAAAAACTATCCACTGGAAAAAGGACAGTCTCTTCAATAAATGGTGCTGGGAATATTGGACCGCCATGTGCGGAACAATGAAACTAGATCATTCTCTTACACCAGACACAAAGATAAACTCAAATGGATGAAAGATCTAAATGTGATATAAGAATCCATCAAAATCCTAGAGGAGAACACAGGAAACAGCCTTTTTTACCTTGGCCACAGCAACGTCTTGCAAGACACATCCATGAAGGCAAGGGAAACAAAAGCAAAAATGAACTATTGGGGCTTAATCAAGATAAAAAGCTTCTGCACAGCAAAAGAAACAGTCAACAAAACTAAAAGACAACCTACAGAATGGGAGAAGATATTTGCAAACGACATATCAGATAAAGGGCTAGTATTCAAAACCTATGAAAAACTTATTAAACTCACAGCAAAGAAACAAACAATCCAATCATGAAATGGGCAAAAGACATGAACAGAAATTTCACCAAAGACATACACATGGCCAACAGCACATGAGAAAATGTTCCAAACACCAATAAAAAAATAAATTTATAATAAAAAAAGAAAATGTTCTGCATCATTCGCCATCAGCAAAATATAAATCAAAAACACAATGAGAAAACAAATGAAAAAACTCTGGATGATAGCCCACTCATCTGGTATTACTATTATTATTATTTTTTTAAGTAGGCTCCATAACCAGGATGGAGCCCAGTCTAGGGCTTGAACTCATGACCCTGAGATCAAGACCTGAGCTGAGATCAAGTGTGAGACATTTAACTGGTAGAGCCACTCAGGTGCCCCTTTCTGATATTCTTCTTCTTCTTTTTTTTAAGATTTTATTTATTTATTTATTTATTTATTTATTCATTTCATTCATTCATTCATTCATTCATGAGAGACACACAGAGAGAGGCAGAGACACCGGCAGAGGGAGAAGTAGGCTCCAGGCAGGGAGCCTGATGTGGGACTTGATCCTGGGACTCTGGGATCATGACTTGAGCCCACCTGAGCCGAAGGCAGAGAAGTTTAACTACTGAGCCACCCAGGCATCCTGAGGAATCACTTTAATGCTCAGTTTAAAATATCTTCATTTTCTTCACTTGTTTCTCTAAGAAAAAGTAATAGGAACCCAATCTGATGTGCATTGTACCTTTAAATGATTGTTGGCAGCAGCATCATGTAAGGGAAGAATCCCATCTAGTTTTTCAAAATTAACATTAGCACCAGCTTTTAACAACTCTACAATTCTATCATGAGATCTCTTAGTAGATGTCTTATGAAGTGGTGTCCAACCTAAAAAAGGAAAAAAGAACAAAACAAGCTGCTGCTTACAAACCAACATTCATTAATATCTTCATTAATAAGGTAATTTGCACTATTGCAATGAGTACCTATATTGATTCAAATATACATACTAAGTATTTACAAGAAATAATATTGAAAACCATGGCCCTAAAATGTTTCAATTTTTAAAACAAACCAATCTCATCAAAAAGATTGGTTGATCCAAGTGCCAAAACAGAAGACTCACAGAACATAAAATATAATGGGACTAGAGTAAATAAAAATCATGTCAATTTGTTTCATCTTAGATATTAAAATAGAGTAAGATCTAGTCTGTCTTCCCTATCTGTATCACTGCATTGTCACATATCTCTTCAAAATGACATAGAATGCCTGAAATCAATATTTGAGATTTTCCCTCTGTTAAGACCTCACATATGACTTTCTCGTGCTTGAGCAAAATATTAGAAGATGAATTTAAAAATGGAGGCTGAAAATAAAAATAAGGAAAGAGACAACAAATAGTGTAAAGAGAGGAGAAAGAGAGGGAACAGGGAAATGAAAAAAAAAACTGACATTTTCTCCAAAGCAAGAGAATAGTATTAAGATCTCCAAGGAAAAGACCTAAATAAAGCTCTCCTTACTCTCCAATATGTATACTCCCTCTGAATGCTCCCACATGTAAGTTAAAAACTATTTCAGAGGAGGTTATTTTAGCAATTGGTGAAAACCACGATGAACTTAACTATTAATTAAATGATATATTATTAAGACAGTTCAAAGTTAGCAGCCAGGATCAAAACTGGGGTAGGGTGGATGAAATGTGGATTTCAGGGAGTTCAAGTTATAAACACAATGAAAATTTCAAGAATCCAAACCTGCATTGTCTTTTAGATTCACATCTGCTTCAGATTCTATTGGAGCCTTCACCAGAGACAAAGTTCCTCTTCTGGCAGCCAAATGAAGCCGGCGCTCCCCTCGGGCACGCCTTTTATTGATCCCAGCTGTCTTCATTTCTGTAAATTTGCCAAGCAAAACTGAGACTACTTTTCTGCTAAATGCTGATCATTACAAAGGAGCTTAGAAAGTACACAGCAACTTCCTCAAAATATCCTAAGTAGGATACACTATACAAAACATACATCAACATCATTATTGCTATTGCTGTTTTAAAATACAACTTGTGAGGGACACCTGGGTGGCTCAGCGGTTGAGTGTCTGCCTTCTGCTCAGGGTGTAATCCCTGGATCTGGGATCGAGTCCCCCATAGGGCTCCTTTCATGGAGCCTGCTTCTCCTCTCTTCCTGTGTCTCTACTTCTCTCTCTCTCTGTGTCTGTCTCTCATGAATAAATAAATCTTCAAAAATATATATATAACTTGTGAAGGAATTGCAGAGCATCTAAGCACATTACTTTGAATTCATTCTAACAGCTGCTTAGTCACTCTATCATGTTTGATTAAAACAAACTTGCTTCAATTTTACCCTCATTTCACTCTTAATAGTCCTTTAACAATGGAAAAAATTTTTCTTAAAACAACCTGTGATTTTATAAAACTCTTCTTTATAGCTCTTATCTATGTCAATATGTGTATTTCTGAACACAAAAGACACCAAAAACCGAACCAAGGCCCATTACATTCTTTCTTTCATAAATCATGCAGTACACAACATCATTACCCAAAGATTCTTTAAAAAATCTTTTCCTTGCACCACAACTTAGAGAGAATTAAGCTGGATCTAAAAAAAAATGGACCATGTTTTCCCCTCAATTTCTTTCCCAAACCATGCTAAAATGATAGTAAAGGATTTTTTTTAACACCATAAAAAAATAGAAGAGGACACAGAGAGGACAAAGACTTCAATAACTTTTTGGGAACTGGAAAATCACTAATGAAGAAGAGTTAACTGCCTTGATAAAGTAGAGGAAATGCCTCAACCCAAATTCCTGCAAAAATAATTAGAGAGGAAGAAGATCTCCCTGTATCCAGCACCTGGGGGTATCAAGCATGGTGAAAGGCAGCCTGCATGGAACTGGGTAAAAATATGGAGATTGACTGAAAGTTTATAGAGAGAAGTTGGGACTCCAAGTTCCCTTCACCCAACGCTGAATTGTCTGGCAACCATTGCTCTTACTCAAAGTCCCCATCTCCAAGCCAGGAAACTAAAGGTTTATTTTCTGTAGAAACCACATCAGAAAAGCTTCAGAGTGAGACAGAAGGCAAAGTAGAGGATTAGTGTGATCAAACAGAAAAAAATATTTATTTTTAATAAATAATCCTCAAATGTAGTCCCAAATTAGCAGTGTATGACCTGGGAAACTTGTTAGAAATGCTAATTCTCCAGCCCACCTCACAAGCCTACTGTGGAAAGCAGACTTTAGGGTAACTCCTAACGAGCCCCATCTCCTGGTATTATGGCCTGAATCATCCCCTCTCTTGAATAATTTGCTTCTAACCAAAAGAATACCTCAATATTGAGGGTATTTCACTTATTTGATTAGGTTATAAGAGATTGTAAAATTTTCTACTTGCTAGCAAATTTGCTCTATCATCTTCAGTTTGCATGTTTTGATGAACCAAGAGGACTTACTGGAACAACTCATGAAGGAAGAAACTGAGCATGACTACAAGGTGGCTACAACCCTCAAGGAATTGAATCCTGACACCAACCAAATGAACTTGAAAATGGATCCTTCCCTGGTTGAGCCTTCAGATGAGACCCTAGTCTTGACCACACCCTGACTGTCGCCTATGACATATCCTGAGCAGAAGATGGGCCTAAGCCATGCCCAATACCTGATCTACAGCAACTATGAGATAAAAAACGTGTGTTGTTTTAAACTGCTAAGTTTGAAAATGTGTTATATACTAATAGTACATCTAATGAATCAGACTTTCTGAGAGTGGAGCCCAACAATCTGTTTTAACAAGCTTTCCAGGTGCTTCTGATGCAAGATTAGGTTTGAGAACCCCTGTATTAAACCTTAAAACATGCTTCCTGCTCCATTTCCTATATGCCAGCAACTAGGCATATAATTTCAGGTCAAGAGGTAAAAAGTTTAGAGAATTATTCTCTAAAAGATGGAATTTTCAGTTATGTCAACCACAGGAAAGACTGACAGCCTCATGTCCACCTTCCATTGACATCCAGACAAAATCACAATGCTCTTACAACCTTGTACTCAGGAATTTTTATTAGAAGAGTCAAGACATATCTATTATATATTTTTAATACTATATATACATCTATAGATAATATATTTTAAAATTATGAAATATCCAGGATCCCTGGGTGGCTCAGTGGCTGAGCACCTCCCTTCGGCCCAGGACATGATCCTGGAGTCCTGGGATCGAGTTCTGCATTGGGCTCCCTGCAAGGAGCCTGCTTCTCCCTCTGCCTGTGTCTCTGCCTCTCTCTGTGTCTCTCATGAATAAATAAATACAAATCTTCAAGAAAAAAAATTAGTTTAAAAAATTATGAAATATCCAAAACAGCAGACCTGTATTTTGCAAGTTTGAACTGAAAAATCTCTCCCATAATTGTTACTGTGAATGGTACAAATCTTCTCACCTAGTTCTTGGTGTGTTGTAGCAGAGAAGGAAGGCACGTGATAAACATTTTGGAGCAAAAAGTCAAAAATTCCTCCATGTAACTGTCATCATATATTTCTTTAGCACATAACTGAAATTTTAAAATACAATCTAGAAGAAACTGCAAAGGAAACAAACAGCACCCACACTAACTTCACAAAAAACTTCTTCACAAAGTCTACCATGGTTAATGCTGAGTGCTTCTTCATAGCATTAAACTTTATTCATAAATTAATAAATATTGATAATATATTTAATAATTGTATTAATAATATTTATTAATAAAGTAATAAACTAAGAAATATTCAGCTTTCAGTTACTTTATATGTGATCTATTTTTTTTAGTCTCTGGAAGCTCAAGATCACAGAGAATGTGCCTTCCTACTTCCTAATACATAATAGGTAAACTTTTCAGTTCATTTAACCTTTATAAACCTTACTCCTTAACCTGAAGTGGCCTGGCCTAGCCACAGAACTAGCTCTAAGACCTGTCGAGATATGGTTAACTTGTCCATACTGCCAAACACACACAGTTCGTTCATCTGACAAAAGAAACCAGAGGCTACTCTTTAATTTCCCTTATAGTGAAAGGTCTCATTGGAGCATCAAAGGGATTAGGCACGATTCAGGTGCACCACATGCACTCAGTATTCTGCCTAGCTGTCTTACCTACTCTAACATTTCAAATTAGAAGTCACAGGCAGAAACATGGTAAGAATGTATCTGAGGACTAAAAAATTCTCAAGTAGTTTACTTTATATTTATTGTAAAACCATCTGAAAAAAATATAGCTGAAATAATCTTATAACTTAGTGAATGAGGGAAAAAAAACAACAGTAAATCTGAAAGTTAAGAAATTCCCTGAAGTAGAGCATACTGCTGGGCTTGATCATGTCAACTTTTACCTATACATGTATAGAAAGACAAACCTTGGCTGCGGGTAGCTTTCAATAAATTTTGTCTTTTTCTGAAATTCTGAACTTTTTTGCATTCTTGGATATTAGACATGTGAATTTCAGAATCTGTTTTTTCTTCTTTCTCACCATTTCTCATAGTGCTTTCATCTCCATTGATATTACTAGTTAATTCCTCATCTAAAAAAACAAACATTTTACAACATCAGTGCTGCAGTTCTCCTCACTGGTTACGTGATTAGAAAAACTCATAACAATTCCAAGTTTCTGTTCCTCGCTGGACTGATTTATTCTATTTTATTTTACTTTATTTTATTTATTTATTTTTTTATAAATTAATTTTTATTGGTGTTCAATTTACCAACATACAGAATAACACCCAGTGCTCATCCCGTCAAGTGTCCCCCTCAGTGCCCGTCACCCATTCACCCCCACCCCCCGCCCTCCTCCCCTTCCACCACCCCTAGTTCATTTCCCAGAGTTAGAAGTCTTTATGTTCTGTGTCCCTTTCTGATATCTCCCACACATTTCTTCTCCCTTCCCTTATATTCCCCTTCACTATTATTCATATTCCCCAAATGAGTGAGAACATACACTGTTTGTCCTTCTCCGATTGACTTACTTCACTCAGCATAATACCCTCCAGTTCCATCCACGTTGAAGCAAATGGTGGGTATTGGTCGTTTCTAATGGCTGAGTAATATTCCATTGTATACATAAACCACATCTTCTTTATTTTTTAAAGAATAAAAGCCTTTAAAAATGTTTTCAGGGGCACCTGGCTAGGTCAGTCAGTAGAGCATGTAGAGACTCTTGAGTTACAGCCCTGGTTGGGTAGAGAGATTATTTAAAAATAAAATCTTTAGGGGTGCCTTGGTGGCTCAGTCAGTTAAGCGTCTGCCTTCAGCTTGGGTCATGCTTGATCCCAGAATGGGATCCTCGGGGAGCTTGCTTCTCCCTCTCCCTCTGCCTGCCACTCCCCCTGCTTGTGCTCTCTCTTTCTCTGTCAAAGCAATAAAATCTTAAAAAATTAAAAATAAAATCTTTAAAAAATGTTTTTATATAACAAAGTTTGCTGGATGCAATTCTGACGGGAACACAGAATCACTGAAATCAATAGCGTTAACAATTTCCTGCTATGGAAATTCTAGGTTAACTGATACTAAATAAGTGCTATAATAAAAAGAAACAAAAAATTGATATACTGTTTATTAACTTGTCAATACCAATTTAGCAACAGTCTTTGGTTGAAAATAATGGTTTATTTTCAAAATAAACAATATTACTTAACTAACAGCATCCCCAAATTATAGTCCACATGTCCTCATTCTTGTCAGTTTGGCATATAGTCCACATGTCCTCATTCTTGTCAGTTTGGCATAAATTGTTACAAATTTCTATAAAATATGTAAATCTGTAGGAGATATGTACAAATCAAGCAATACTACTAATACCTGCTTTATTTTTTTTAATTTTTTTTAATTTTTTTTAATACCTGCTTTATGAGAAATTTCCTTTTCTTCTTTTTGTCTAAGTTGTGAAATGTTGGTCAATTCCTTACTGATATTGTCAGTGGAATAAAAAACTGTATCATGTATGGTTTTGCTCTTTGGAAGATCTTGTTTCCTTTTTTCTACTGCAGTTGTTTCTATTACTTGAGAATTAACAACTGTGGATAAAGGTCCATTTGAAGAACTTGTTTCCCGGCTTTCATCATTGCAATTCTTTTTAGGGTCTTCTCCCTCATTTACTTTTTCCACAATATGAATATCTGTTTGATCCATTAAAGGAGTTGGTGCTCTGGAGCTAAAATCTTGAGGCCTTTTGAATAGCTTCACATGACTAGTCAACTTTGAAGCTTCCTGTGTTGAAAATGTTCGTGGACAAGCCAGGGAAGTATGCTCAGAACTGCCATGTGAGTGATCAAAAGAAGTTTTACATTTGCATTGTTCATAAATGGCAACACATTGTTCAGGACCTATTGTATTATCTGAATCAGAAAGATTAACAGCTTCCTGTTGTATGGTTAGACTGCATACTTTTAACTCATTTTCCTGTGAAAAATGGTCTTCAGAAGGGACAAACTGTTGAAAATCCATTTCTTTTCTAGTTGTTACATTCTCCTTATAATTACAGTGGTTTTTGCAACCTGTAGAACACACCACTGTTTTACATGTTACAGTCTTTTCAGAGGGAAAGCAATCATCATCATTAACATTATTAAAATTTTTCTTTATAAAGGATACGAAAGAATTTTCCCACTTACTAAGGTTCTCACATTTTTGACCTGAGTTACTGTTTTCAGGAGATTTATAAGGGCTAATGTGCTGTTGTTCTTGGTGAGTGTGAGGCTGCTGATCTGTAGTAACAAGTGGTAACTTGATTTCTTTCTGTAAGGAAAGTCTTGAGAAAAGAACAGCTTCTTCTTGGTCAGTGGATCCTAAGAATTTCATTTCTTGATTATCTGATAAATCCAGGCTCTGGATATGTGTCTCTTTTGGAACTAAACAAGCCTCAATATTGTTACCTAATCCATTTTTCAGGCTTGACAGAGCTGGGCTAAAAAGTTTATGTGACTTTTCTGGAAGGTCATCAAAGGCTTGGAGAGTATCTGGCTGACCAGTAACTAATCTGTTTATTCTTCTGGAAGAAGAAACAGCTCTTGCCTTTCTTGGAATGCATATTTCTTGTTTTGGATCATCCACTTGAGTTCTTTTCTGTCCTGTGTTTCTTCTTCCTTTATCTTTAGACATACTTGTATTAACGCCTTTGATATTCTGGAGACCCTTCTTTCGGAGTCTTCTAGTAGAGTGTATTTCGTTAAAAGTTGATTGCTTATGCTTGAATTTACCAAATTTTGTGTCTTTGGAATATTTTTGGTAATGTTCATATACATCTTCTTTATTTATAAATAAACCCTCTTTACTTCCTTTATCAACTTCTACATGTTCTGACTTCTGTCTGTTGGAATTTTCATCACGAACAAACCCAATGAGATTTTTAGAACTGAATTTTGGTTTCTAAAGAAACAAAACATATAGTTAGCTTTATTTTCAACTCTACTTCTATACTCAATTCAGGATTGTTGATAAATCGAACCACTACTCCACTCAATTTTATGATTTGATCTAACCACAGGGCCTGATGGGATATATACAACCTAATATTTCAAAAAAGAAGACTAAGAGAGAAAAGCAAATGTAGTAGACTTAGACTCATTATGTGTACTAATCTGTATTTTCTGCCTCACATTTTAATTTGTTTTTGCCAATATTTAGCAATATTAATACTATTAAGCATAATAAAAAATTTAATCTACTTCATTTTTATGGGCTTTAAGTGTAACCAAACAAGAATGCTTTAGAAAAACACACACCTCTCTCAATTGTTATATAGATAGAGCCAGAATTAGATAGTTCTTTCATCTAGTATTTATGACAGACTATAGGTAAGGCAGAAGAAGGGATTTAACATCAAGGAGACCAATATGCTCCCAAACGGATCTTCATGAAAACATCATTGTGGGTTGGTATGATTAAAACAGGGACATCATTTCCTCTCACTCACCACAACCCAAGTACCAGATGAAGACTAACCGCCCACCATATATAATTTGAAGGAATAGATCTACACCTTTGATTCCTGTCCTGTGCTTAGGCCAGAGGAAATCGACATGGTTGATAAACCTCACAGCTCCATGAAGAAGAGGAAAAAGGAAATGGCTACTGATAAACCAGTGTGCCAAGACATGCTGTATTTACTCAATTGCTTCCCAAACTAACAGCCCAGAATGCCCTAATTGTCATATAATTATTCCAAAATATCTTAAAAGCAAAGGCGAAGTCACTGTTTCTGATAGATGCTTTAGCCATCTTTCTTTCCATTCTGATAATCTTTAAAATAAGCAGCAGGTTCATTCTATAAGCATGTTTATTGCTAAATAGGGCTATACCTTGTGCTGGTTTGCTTCCTCTATGTCTAATGAATCAGTGCTGTTCTTTTGAGCTGTAAACCAAAAGAGAAAATCAAAGAAAATAGCCTCCAGTAGTCAGACTCTAGATTTCCAAAATCTATCAGTCCTTGGCCATGAGAAAATCAGGGAAATTTTACTTTTAAATTCTTTCATAAATAACTGGATTATCATTTCCTAATATGTCTGCTTAATAAGGTTCTAGTTTGAATGCTTCATTCTCTTAAAAGTGAAATACATAGGCATGAAAAGGCTGCTCTTGAGTAAGAAAAAAAAAAGATGGTTTGAATAAAATATACCTTGGCTGATAATAAAAGAAAAGCACTTTAGTGTCTCTTTTAAATACCAGAAGTGGAATTAGTTACCTGCATACGCATTTGGACACAGAAGATAAAAACCTAGAAACAGTGCCTTACACACAGGAGGTATTCAATGACTAATAGGCGAAGGAATAAATGAGTGGACATCTTAGATGTGATATGTAAACAATATAGAATTCTTTAAATACATTGTGAACTAGAAATGTAAAAATATTTTAACAAGGACGTAACTGGGATAAAGAACATTTTATTTCTTGGGGATAGTTTTCATGACTGCAATCAAATTATAATGTGCATAATGAGGCCTAGTATTCACCTATTCAACTCATGCAACAGAGAGTAGACATACAGAATGTTCCTCAATGAAGCAAAGGAGCTGGGAGCACAGTCTCTGCAGCCTACTCCTGAGTTTCTATCTTTACTCATTTACTTAGCAGCTGGATCACTCTGGGTAAATTTCTTAATATCTCTACCTCATCTCCATAAAATGAAAGTAGTGATAGTCCTTATCTTATAGAATTGTTATGAAAATTAAATAAGATAATCCATGTAAAGAGTTTGGAGGAGTTACTGGCACAAAGAAAGTGCTCTATTATTAATTTTGTTATTACTATTTTTCAAGAGCAGAAAGGACTGTGTGCCTTCTAATTTTGGTTCTAAAATAAAAGAGTAGAAATAAATAAATAAATAAATAAATAAATAAATAAATAAATAAGCAAGCAAGCAAGCAAGCAAGCAGGATACAAAAGGGGACACCTGTATGGCTCAGTCGGTTAAGCATCTGCCTAGGCTCAGGTCATAACACCAAGATCCTGGGATTGAGCCCCATGGATCCCAGGGCAGGTAGCCTGCTTTTCCCTCTCCGTCTGCCTGCTGCTCCCTCTTCTTGTGTTCTCTCTGTCTCTGTCAAATAACTAAATAAAATCTTTTTTAAAAAGAGCAGAAAAATGTTTTACAGGAACCAGCATTTTGGGCATGGCTCCTAAGAGAATCTGGAAGCAAGAAAGGGCTTTTATCCTCTCTGTTTTAAGAGTTTATATGCTTTAGTATAACCAACTAAAAACAAAACAAAACAAACAAAAAAAACACTACACAGATGTAAATTCTGAGGTGGTGATGCAGCTGTAACTTTTTTCACTCTGTCATTCCAAGCTCTGTCATGTATAAGATATTGTATGGAAGTATTTTATATACATCAACTCCCATCCTCATAGTAACAATCCCAGATATATAGGTAGCAGAATAGATACTATAAGCCCACATTTACAGATGAGAAAATTGAGAGGGCTAATTTACTCCAGGATGTAAAGTTAGTAAGAATGAACTCTTGTCCTATACCAAGTAGATGTATTATACTTTTCGAGAGAAAAGCACCAAATATATATTGCATGAGGAAGGTTCTTTATCCATCATTCCTATAATTAAAAACTCTTCAACTGAAATTTAAAAACAAATACTGTTTGATATTTTTAAGTAAATTATTAAGTAAATTACCTCTTCATTTATACTGCTAAGTAGGCTGATAATTAATGACAGATTTTGAAAGTTCAAACTTAAGAAATATTCAAACCACTTGATGAAGCATAATACCACCTTGGTAAATTCCCTTACAAGGGAAGAGTGGGAACTAACTCCTAAGAAGAAAGGGTTGGGATTCCTTTCCATGAATGAAATCTCCTTGGGTAAAAATCTGTCAGAAGTGGGCACTGGTGAATGGGAGATTCTGGATTTGGAGAAAGGGCTAAAATGCTGGAGAAAGCACTCTCAGAATAGCAAAACAATGCATGCTACCATAAAACAGAGAAGTCAAGCAATTAAGCAGATTATTAAAGCAAAAATGTAAAAATACACATCCTTTTGCCTTCACGTGAATATCTGTAATTTCTCATATAGCTTGAAATGTAAATTTGAGTGCAATAATCTATCTCAATGAATGTAAATATGAATTATCTATCTCAATGTGCTTTTATAGACCTGGCCTCAACAAAGTATAGTGTGTCTCTCTTATTTTTTTTTCTTTTTAGATTTTACTTATTTATTTGACAGAGAGGTAGAGAGAGATCACAAACAGGGGGAAAGGCAGAGGGAAAAGCAGACTCCCTGCTGAGCAGGAAGCCCTTTGCAGGGCTCCATCCCAGGACCCTGGGATCATGATCTGAGTCAAAGGCAGATGCTTATCAAACTGAGCCACCCAAGGACCCTCTCCCTCTTATTTTCTGATGAGAATGGGCTACAGGGGAAGAAGTCGTTTGTTCTAAAAGAACCATTAATTAATTTCTTCTTGGTGTCCTTTAGTTAGCAATGAACTTATCTCTTTATTATAAAGCAGGGTGTTTTGATCCAAGTCTTATTCTTTCGTCAAAAGCATTCAAACAGTTACCTCTTTAGAGATATTTTTATTAAAATACAGTTTAATGGGGTGCCTAAGTAGCTCAGCTGGTTGAGCAACTGCCTTCAGCTTAGGTCACTATCCCAGGGTCCTGGGATAAAGCCCCACATCATTCAGCTCCCTGTTCAGCAGGAAGTCTGCTTCTCCCACTCCCTCCCCCTGGCTTGTGCTCTCTCTCTCTTGCTCTCTCTCTCTCTCTCAAATAAAGAAAATCTTTAAATATTAATACAATAAAATATAGTTTAATAAAAGTGAATGAAGCACATACATAACTCTTGAAGGTAAAGAATTTGTTTGGTTTAAAAGGACTAATACACTACTTACTCAACAAATATTTACTGAATGCCTGCTGTATACAAGGCATTTAGTACTCATCACCAGACTAAATAAAGGTCCTTCCCTTCATGGAGCTTAGATTCTGGTGGGGAAAGACTAAAAATTAACAAATCATATAATGTGTTACAAGGTGTTAAGTGCTATGGTAAAAGGTTAAATATAATAGTAGAGTAGAGTAAGAGGGACCGGAGTGTGGCAGTTTGTAAAATACATTCATAAAGTTTTTGATATTCCTCCTTTCGAAAGGTAGAACTTCCCAGACTTAGTGACTTACTTACAACAAATAGAATATAGTAGAAGTGGTTGTATATCACTTTCAAGACTGAGTTATAGGAAGCTTGTGCCCTCTGTCTTGGGTGCATTATCTCTCCTGGATAACTTTCTGACCCAGCTGCCAGGACGTCAGGCCTATGGAAAAAG
The DNA here is from genome assembly GCF_905146905.1 of Nyctereutes procyonoides. Classification (NCBI taxonomy): domain Eukaryota; kingdom Metazoa; phylum Chordata; class Mammalia; order Carnivora; family Canidae; genus Nyctereutes; species Nyctereutes procyonoides. The sequence goes on from NW_026575101.1 coordinate 184,727, forward strand.
CTCATGCGGCAAGTAACTGAAGCCTCCAGTTAGCAAGCAGCGGGGAGCTGAGGCCTGCCAAGAACCATGGGAGTGAGCCTGAAAGTGGATTTTCCTGTCTTAGCTGAGCCTTGAGCTCACCATCCCTTACTAATAGTCTGGCTGCAAACTCTAAGAGATCCTGATCCAGAACTGGTTACTCAGTTAAAAGGCTTCCAGACTTCTTCTTTTTTTCTTTTTTAAAAATATTTTATTTATTTATTCATGAGAGACCCAGAGAGAGAATGGCAGAGACACAGGCACAGGGAGAAGTAGGCTCCTTGCAGGAAGCCTGATGCGGGACTTGATCCCGGGGCTCCAGGATCATGTCCTGAGCTGAAGGCAGGCACTCAACCACTGAGCCACTCAGACATCCCAGGCTTCCAGACTTCTTATCCTCAGAAATTGTGAGATATAATTAACGTTTGTTGTTTTAAGATGCTAAATTTTGGGTAATTGTTGCATAGGGATAGATAACTAATACAGTGAGGGTGGGAAGGAGGCAGGTTGCAGGGTTTTTTTGTTTCTTTTTTGTTTTGTTTTGTTTTGTTTTGTTTTGTCTTAGGTTGCAGTTTTAAATAGGATAGTCTAGGCCTCCCTGAAATGACATTTGAACTAAGACTTGAAAGACGTGGGGGAGGAACAGCAAGGAGGCCAGTGTGACTGGAGTTGAGTGACATAGGTAGAGGGTGATAGAAGTTAACTGGTAGGATGGCTGGCTGATAGATCAGACCCCTATAGATCAGGGGTCTATAGGCCACTGTAAGGATACTGACATTTCTTCTAGATTAAATGGAGAGCCACTACCGGGTTTTGAGTAGAGGAATGTGTGACCTTATCAAAAAATTTAAGGGGAATAAAGAAAGCGCCATGCATGTAAATCATTCTTATAATCTTCTTATTGACAACTATAAATCTAGTTCTTTTGTAGTTCAATTTTTACCAGTATAATAGATGACAGGGTAAAAATACAGCCATAAGAAAATATTCTTAGGGAATGGAAATGGAAATAAACAATCCTGGTCATACTTATCAAAAAGATACAGTCAAATATAATTTACATCATATCTTGTTTTTCAGTCAAAAAATTTTCAGGGGAAAAAAAAGAACTTTAGAAAAGTTTTCTTAACTGTTTGCAATGCACAAGAAGGAAAAAGTGCATCTTTCCATTATGTGCATTTGCAAGCAAGTCCATGTGCTTTACTACATGAATGGAGCAAGGACACCCCTGGATGGGTCTTCTCAAAACTTAGGAAAAGAAATTTAATTTCTATAATTCTAAATCCAATTTCTATAACTCTCTATCAATATAATGAACAAATATAACACAGTTTAATCTTACCTGATGTAAGATAATGTTTTTGATATTTAGGAACATATTTCTCAAGGAGGCACTTCATACATGAATCTTTGGCCTCATCCAAAGCACATTTTCCATTGTCACTCCTAAGTAACGGATCAGCTCCATTCAAAAGAAGTAACTCTGCCACCTACAGGAAGATTGTTCAGGTGAGCATATCCAAAGAAAAAGTACATTATTGTAAATGTGTGCTAGCATACAACTCTAAGTAAGCAACATCTGTTATTTCTTTTACTTTTTAAAAAATATTTTATTTATTTATTCATGAGAGACAGAGAGAGAGAGGCAAAGACATAGGCAGAGGGAGAAGCAGGCTTCCCATGGGGAGCCTGATGACAGTCTCTATCCTGGGATTGCGGGACTTGATCCCGGATCACGCCCTAAGCCGAAGGCAGACACTCAACCGCTAAACCACCCAGGCGTCCCTAATATTTCTTTTTTTTTTAAAGATTTTATTTGTTTATTCATGAAAGACACAGAGAAAGAGAGAGGCAGAGACACAGGCAGAGGGAGAAGCAGGCTCCCTGCAGGGAGCCTGACACGGTGACTGCATTCCAGGACCCCAGGATCACAACCTGAGCCAAAGGCAGACACTCAACCACTGAGCCACTCAGATGCCCCTCTGATATCTCTTTTAATAACAGAGTTTGGGTTTACCTATAACAACTTTTTCCAATAAAAAAATTTATGTAATTGCTACTGAATCATAATTTGTTGATATACAAATCTTTCTCTTACAAAAAAAGGGAGAGAGGGAGAGAAAAAGAGAGGAAGGGGCCAATAGGGAGAGGAAAGGAGAGAGGGACTGAAGGAGGAAGGACAGGTCAGAAATGTATATAGCTTAGGTGCTGGTGAAATGAAGCCAGCAGATATACCAAGAATTAGCACTGGGTTCTGGAGTAGTAAATATAACAGATTTCAGGAGATTGTTATGTCTTCCATCTATATCTGTGTTGCTGCTGCTCCTCCTCAGAGTGAGGGAAAAAACAGTCAACCCTTAATTTGTTAGTACTCCTCAAAGTAACCTCCTCCGTGAAGTGTGCCCTGACCTTCCATTCATTACTACTCTAGAGAAAAATGACCTCTCCTTTCTTTTAGGTATATATTTTATCACCTTGCCCAATATATATTATTATTGTTATTTCTTATATATCTGTCTCTCCTGTAGCCTAAGGTTTCTGAGGGTGGGGCTATGTTTTCCTTTTAAAATTAATTATTTTTGAATAGGATATTAATGAATATAGTTCAAAACACAGAAGGCTCATTAAAATATGTGAGAAATATTTTCCTCTCCTCTACCCCTGTCCTCCAGTCATCCAATTTTTTCCTAAGCCCTGGCTATAGTTTCTTCTGAATTCTTCCACAGTCAATCTAGTCCAACAGGTATATACATATGTATACTCATTTTTTCTTATGCAAGTGGTCATATATTATATACATTCCTCTATGTCTCGCACCTGAACAACAGAGCTTAGAGATTGTACCATATCAGTATAAAATCAACTTCATTATTTTTAGAAGCTGAGTAATACTCTACTAGTCAATGTACTATTGAATAGTACATTCAATAAATTATTGAATGTACTGTACTTTACTTAACCAGTATCCTACTGACATGTTTAAGTTGCTTCCAAGCTTCTACTACATATATGTCTTAATCATCTTTATATTCCCAGTGCCTCAGTGTCTAGCTTAGAGTAAATATTCAATAAATATTATTTAATAAAAGAATGCATGTAATCAAGTAAGATGTGGGAAGTAGGCTTTACACAGCACTACACTAAAAGGAGCCTACATTTTCATGTTAATATCTGGAATGACAAAAAGGATGTGAATTTCTGTAAATTTTATATACCTCCAAATTAAATATATATATATATATATATATATATATATATATATATATTCTTTTTTTTATAACAAAGCATTCTAGGAGAGAAAAACATAACACCATAAAGGGACAATATAAGCCAGATCCTTTAAAAATTATTAAGACTTGGCAATTCTGCTTTTCAAACTATTTTATTATGACAATTTAATGCTAGATGGGGAACTTGAAAATAAAATAAATATAATAAAATCTATAATTCATATGTAAGCCAGTATAACAAGATAACAAATTTATGTCTAGATCTTCACGTATTGTTCAGCAAAGAAAATATCGAGTACACAGCTTTCTTTTAGGAAAGAAGTTTTGTAAGGGAGTTGCCAAAAGGACTATATTATTTATCTCTGGAAGTTTTGTGTCAAATAATAACCCATGTAGTATGAGAGTGACTCAGAATCAAGGAGCATGAGAAAGGGGACTGGAAGAAGGGAAAAGGCAAGGGCTAGAGGCCCACTTTCCTGGAAATCTGAGTTGATGATTCCAAGGGAGTGGATACATTACTTTGGCAGTCCCTGACTTAGGCAATGGATGGATAGTCTTGCTTCACCAAATATCCACACTTACCATTTCCCTCCACAGTCTTAATATTATGAATTCTGAAGCCTACTCTACATATCTTCTAACTTGAAATGCTCTTTTCTCACCAAAAGGCAGTAAATAAATGACTTTTGCTGAGTATCCCCCCCTTTTTTTGAAAGGTTTATTTATTTGAGAGAGGGAGAATGAGCACAAGTGGGAGGCATTGAGGGAGAGGGAATAAGTCTTAAGCAGACTCTGCACTGGGTGCCCAAGTGGGGTTTGATCCCATGACCTTGAGAGCAAGACCTGAACTGAAACCAAAAATTGGATGGCCAACCAACTGTGCCATTCAGGCACCCCTCCTTCTTATTTTAAACCTACATTTAGGTTTTATATTAGCTCTGTGTTACTACCTAACAAATTACCCCCAAACAAAGTGGCCAAAAGAATAATAAATATTTATAATCCCACAGTTTCTGTGGGTCAGGAATTTGGGAGAAGCACAGGCAGGTGCTTTTGTATCAGGTTCTATCTCTGTCTTCTTTATTCTTTATTCATTTTTTTATTTTTTTTTTGCCAGAATAGTCTAGATGAGATTACTGTCATTCAAATATTTTACAGAATCAGGAATGCAGCAACTGGGTCTAGGTAGGATAAAAAAAGTAAAAAAAACTGCAGGTTTGTATATGTTGGTCTATTTACATCTGTAACAGGCTTTCCTCCACAGGAGGCACAGCAGCTGTACTTGTCTGATGCTTCCTTACAGATACAGTCCTGGGCACACTTGGCACTGTCCATGGGGCAGGAGAAGCAGTAGCTCTTCTTGAAGGAGATACATTTGCACTCTGCATCCGCAGGAGACAGAGCATCTGCAGGAGCCCCTGGTGGAGGAGGAGCCATTGGGGTCCATTTCAAGCTAAGGTGAGGATGGAGGTCCCAAGCGAGTGATGCTGGGAGGCACTGCTGTGGGCTGGAGGTGTAGAGGTTAGTTTCTTATGTGGATGTAGTCAAGAGGATGGCTGGAGATACAATTATGTAAAAGCCTGACTGGGGCTGGAAGGTGTTGCCTAAGATGCTTTGGTCACACAGCTATGGGACGGAGACCTTGGTTCATTGCCACGTAGACCTGTCCATTGAGCACTGTGGCATCCTCCATATACACCTGGCTTTCCTCATATAATGAACCAAAATCAAGAGAAGAGAGAGAACAAGGAAGAAGCTATGATACTTATAATCTAGCTTCAGAAGTTGTGTACTGTCACCTCTGCCATGTTCTATTTGTTGGAAGCAAGTCACTGACAGACAGTTCAGCCTACGATCTTGGGGAAGAGAATCAGGCTCTACCTTTTGAAAGGAGGAGCATTAAAAAATTTGTGGACATATGTTAAAGCTACCACAGGTTCTTTTTTTTTAATTTTTTATTTATGATAGTCACACACACAGAGAGAGAGAGAGGCAGAGACATAGGCAGAGGGAGAAGCAGGCTCCATGCACCGGGAGCCCGACGTGGGATTCGATCCCGGGTCTCCAGGATCACGCCCTGGGCCAAAGGCAGGCGCCAAACCCCTGCGCCACCCAGGGATCCCTACCACAGGTTCTTAAATAGAACAAGCAGAGCCATTTCAGTAAGTGACTGACATCACAATCCCCATTTCTTTGGCTTACAAATAGTAGACTCCTTAAGAAAATATACTTTTACTTTAAGTTTGCTTATGGATTTTCACCTTTAATCATACTATTGAATCAAATGCTTTCTTCCCTCTAAAATCAGCTGACTTCCTTATGTTAGAAACAAGTAAGATAGAGAATAAAATTCTTTTTTGAAAGTTTTTATTCAAATTCCAGTTAGTTAACACACAGGTAATAATAGTTTTAGTATAAAATACGTGATTCATTGCTTCCATACGTTACCCAGTGACCGTCAAAACAAAAGCATTCCTTCAACCCCATACCTATTTCACCCATCCCCTTGTCCACACCCCTTCTGGTAATCATCATTTTGTTCTCTATAGCTAAGAGTCTGTTTCTTGGTTCCTCACCCTCATTTTTCCCCCTTGTTCGTTTGTTTAGTTTCTTAAATTCCACATGTGAGTGAAATCATAAAGTATTCATCTTTCTCTGACTCATTTTGCTTATCATAGTACTCAGAATAAAATTCTTTTGAGTACTTGAAAAGACAGTATCTTGACTATACTCTGCTAGTGAAATATGCATAAAACAGAAAGAACTACAAGGGATGCTCCAGTGGCTCAGTGGTTGAGCATCTGCCTTTGGCTCAGAGCGTGATTTTGGAGTCCCCGGGGATCAAGTCCCACATCGGTGCCCCACAGGGAGCCTGCCTCTTCCTCTTCCTCTGCCTCTCTCTGTGTGTCTCTCATGAATAAATAAAATCTTTAAAAGAAAAAAAAAGGGAACTACAAAAAATTTAATTAGTAGTTTTATTGTTAATAATAATAGTGTTAATATTAATAATAATACTGCTAATAGTAATATTTTAAGTATATTATACAATAAAGTAAATTAATGTAGTAAAAACAAATGCTGAGCCTTAGAGAAAAAGAGATGAATATGAAATCAAAATTAATATAAATCTACAATATTAAATTTAAAATAGAAATATCAGTATGAACTCATTATTTTTCTTCATATATCCTCTAACTTGAAAAATATGTATTTTACTGAAAATGCCTAAAAGCAACGGTTTCCAATACCAATGAGCACATCTAGCACCCAGACTGTGGTCTCTAAATAGATTATCCATTTGCAAAAAACGTAAGAAGAAACAAGCTATACAACACCACAAAAATAAAAATTAGCCAAATCCAGAGTTTAAGAAATTCTTCAAGACAAAGACCCAGATTCTAGAAGACATAAGAAAACATAAAAAAGAGGAAGGACTGTTATAGGTTAAAATATATTTAAGAGCCACAATGAACCTTGATTGATACTGATTCAAACAAAAACTTGCTATAAAAACACATCTTTTAGGGGTGCCTGGGGTTAGCTCAGTCAGTTAAGTGTCTGCCTTTGGCTCAGGTCATGATCCCAGAGTCCTGGAATCAACCTCTATATCAGGTTCCTGCGGAGGGAGCCTGCTTCTCCCTCTGCCCTTGCTCCTGCTCGGGCTCTCTTGCTCTCTCTCAAAGAAATCAGTAAAATCTTAATAATAATAATAATAATAATAATAATAATAATATAATATATAATAATAATAATAAAAACATATTTTTTAGATAACCTGGGAAATCTGAATATGGACTGGGTATTGTATGGTATTAGGAAACTGTCAATATTTATTAAGTGAGATGATATTGTGGGTGTTAAAAAAAAAGCACTTATCTGTTAGAGATGTAGGCTCAGGTAAATACTCATAAATATGAGTAAAATGCTATGATGTATGAGGTTTCTTTAAAATTCTCACAACAAAACACAGTTGTGTTCCAGCCTGTTGAGGGACTCCAGGATCACACCCTGAGCCGAAGGCAGATGCTCAACCACTGAGCCACCCAGGCATCCCAGTTTGGCTCTTTATACTATAACAGAATATATAATCAAACTAGATAATAGAGTTCACTCGATGCACATAAAATGCATAATCACTATGTCTGAGGGATATTTTTTCAGTATATGTGAACCCTAGTAACACTGTCAACCAATCTTCAATTCAACATCTCATACTCATACACCACAGAACACGTCATCAAATAAAAGCTTTGATAAAACCACGATAGCTTACATCAATTTGTCAATGCCATTCCCTTCACCCATTAACAAAGTAAGCCTAATAAAAGAGAAGTCAAGGAGTCAAGGTTAATTTGACATGACTTGTTCTTAGTAATGCCTACAGATTCTCAAAGACCTCTACATTCTTGTATAAATGTCTCCCATATATCTAATAATTTATTCCTGATTTTTCTAAGCAATCACAATGAGCCAATCATGTATAATTCTCAAATTTCACCTTTTCCACATTTAAAAAATGTATTTCTTTTTAACAGTTTTATTGAGATATAAGTCACATGCCATACAACTGACCCATTTAAAAAATATAATTCAATGTTCTTTGGTATATTGAGAGAGTTGTGTAACTATAATCATAATCTGATTTTGGAATATTTTAATCCCCCTAAAAGAAACCCTTTAACC